>NC_063198.1:15465401-15752901 GCF_017589495.1 Alosa alosa | reverse complement strand
GTGTGAAAGCATAGCACAAAGCCAATAAATAATTCACAGTCCTTTGGTTGTGATGTTGACAACAGTGAGACTGGGAGTGTGGATTGTTCCATTAAATATCCCAGATATCAGAGCTTGAACGTTTCCCTCCATGTATTTTTGTACCAATAAAAAGCACTGCTGCTCCCCTGAGGATGTTTCCCTTTAACTTTTTCTCTGACAGAATGTTTTTCCTGATACAGAAAGTAACACTGTGTTTGCAGTCTAAATGTATGTCTTTCTTCTGCACAATAAAGGCATTTCCTTAGTGACCATGTGTTATTTTGTCTTTATGTGGGTGGGTGGGGAGTCTTCGCATTTAATCTGTTTGTTCTTAATCGTCAGACAGAGTATGGTCACAGTTGTATGTGTACTTTTCTCTGTGTACTTCTCTGGGTTTTCACCATACTGTTTCTCACAGATCCTGGTTTTGAGACAAATCATCTCGATACTGCCTCACAATTACACCCACCAAGGTCCCACACACTTCACAAGATACAGAAGATTATCTAGACTCAAGGAAAAAAGACGGCTTTGGTGTGTTACTCACGGTTGACTAGGATATGGACCTCTCTGGTCCTATCAGGTCAGTGTGGCTCTAAACAGTGGTTGTGCACATTGATCTTATTCACATTGATCTTAAGTATTTTGGGACATAGGCCTAATAGAAGTACTGTAAGATTGTACTATAGGAATACTATAAAGAACAAGGATAGAGGTATTATACATTACTGTAGAACTACTGTAGAAATTGTGAGATTGTCCTTTTTTGTAACAACAACAACAACACATTACATTTATATAGCGCTTTTCTCGATACTCAAAGCGCATCACATGGATGGGGGGGGACCTCACTAGTAACCACCACCAATGTGTAGCACCCACCTGGGTGATGCACGGCAGCCATTATGCGCCTTTTGTAAAGGACGCTCCTTTTAGAAAACTGGCGACCAGTGACAACCTGCCTATTGGTTATCAGCCTTTGGAAAGTAAAGCTTGCTCCCTACATGTGGTCTTCTCTTGTCTCCCTACCTGACTACTTCTTCTAAATTATGTAGGAAACACAATACGCTGCTGTGCCAGATACGCACCGATTATGAGCTGGGCTTTACCTAATCAAAGAAGAACACTGGAGACAGCACCCATAAATATCTTTAATTTCATTGATTTATACAGTAGTGAGAGGCAATATACTGCAGGCAGGAGCTAGTTCAAGGATATGCTATTTATATCATTTTTATCTGGTTGTTATCCCTCATAAAGTCAAATACATAGAGGACACTGTGTGCTGGCATGAAACACACACACACACACACACACACACACACACCACACATTCTCCAATAAACAATCTGCCAATAATAGATAGCTGCTGTACTCGCAGAGTCCGCTGTGAAAGCGTGGTAAATCCAAATGGTGGTGGTGGGTGGATGCATGTGCTGTGCAGATGGTTTCACTGGTCTGACTGACTGATGCCTTCATACTGACCCTCTGTTCTCTCTGCATAAGCGGCAAGCAGGGGAGAAAAATAAAGTTTTAGTTTACATTTTCTTTTGTAGATCTCATTAGCGATTTAACAAATGATTCGGTCAGGATGCTGTTTTTGTTTCTTTATCCCTTTACTTCTCAGCTAATTGTCCTGACCCTTATCCCTCACCTTAACTGGACTATTGAACCAGGTATAACCATCCCCCTGTGTCTGAGCCTTTTTGAACCCCGCTTTGTCTAAAAGGGTCTGTGGAGAGGTGGTTTGTTGGCTGTTTATCGAAAACTATCCAGATAAAGTGATTCTGTATTCCCTGTCCTCTTGACTTGAACAGCTAGCTCTCATTTAAGCAGATTTTCTAACATGCTTCAATCACATCAAACAAGGGATTGAGGAGTAATGAAATTTGTGTCTAAGTACACATTTGTTATCCGTCCCTTTAAGTCTAAGTGAAATGCAGATATTGATCTTTAAAGACCAATAAGACTTTGTAAGAGTCATTCGGTAGTGATTAGTCTGTAATTATCTCAGTTCAGCTATTAAACTGATTTAAGATACCTTTGCTTTTAAGCAGTATAATTAAAAAGCAATGGAACATTATTTTGTCTTTCAGGGTTCAGCAAACCGATAACAGGCAGGATCATATGAGGATCAAACATCTAATGTTACTCAATAAAAATAAACCAAATGTTTAAAATGATGCACACAGTTTTACTTACACTTGCCTCATGATAGACGCAAAAAAGATTATGAACTCAGCCCTCAAAGATGGTGATTTGACACCGTCTTGTCTGTGGGCAGCTGGGGCCTACTGGTTAGCGCTTCGGACTTGTAACCGGAGGGTTGCCGGTTCGAACCCCGACCAGTAGGAACGGCTGAAGTACCTAACCCCTCACTGCTCCCCAAGCGCCGCTGTTGTTGCAGGCAGCTCACTGCGCCGGGATTAATGTGTGCTTCACCTCACTGTGTATTCGCTGAGTGTGTTTCACGGTTTGGGATAAATGCAGAGACCAAATTTCCCTCACGGGATCAAGAGTATATATACTTGTCCACCATTGCACAATAAATACAAAAGATACTCGGTTATAATTAATTTCTCCTGGTAATCCATCAGTTCTTATGGATCTCTTTTTTTTTCGTTTGTAAGTTTCAGATCAAGACCTTGCTCTATAAATGTACAGTTTATTGGGGAGCAAAAGTACATAGGCTACTGTAAGGAATGTGAACCAAGCCAAATAGTGTATTACTGTGGAGCAAGTCTTCTCCTGGACCTTGAGTATTTATCAGTAGTACTTGTTGTTTTGGGAGAGAGGAGAGTGTCTCATCCTTAAGCTGCTGGCCTTAAATCTCCTGTGGAGAGACAAACTAGCTGTGCAAAAACAAACAAACACACACACACACAACAAATATACTAATAAAGTGAACAGCACTCCAGAGTTTGTAGCTATTGACCATGTTTGCTAAAATATATCCCTGTCTAGTGGGCAGAATGAAGATCAGGCCTCACACCTCATCTTTTGCCAGAGCTAGACTCGATCTTTACATGTAAGTTATGTGGGTTGGCAGGGAAATGATAAACAGCAGAGAGGACAAAAACCTGTCACCTTAGAATCTGCTGCATCAGAGTTTTTGCCCATTGCTTACACACTAAAAATGAATGCTTAGACCAAAGCCTCAACACGTAAACTTCTTGTAGCATACCTTAAACACTGTGTAACCATAGCATAAACACATTTTCTGCTTTGCACATTGTTTGCAACTCTGCAACACACTTATTGCGAAACACTACGTACGGTTTCTTACATTAGACACTTTGTTCAAAAATGAAATCTCCTGTTATCATTGGGAAAACACATCCATTCAAAATGCAAGCACATCTGGTAATTGGTAATACCCACACACATACCTGAAAACACTGAGAAAACACCATTTTACACATCAAAACAAACACAAGTGTGTTTTTCCAAGTCAAAACACAAAATAGCAATTTCACTGAGACAAAACAAATCAGTCTACATCGGGTCGTCTCTCTCAAAATTCTGTCTACATCGCATGCAATGTCCTAGTCCAAGGCACCGGGAAAAATATGTTCTGGAATGACGTATCCAGGCCTGACATGACAATATCCCCACATATAGACTGTTTTTTTTTGTCTGTAAAAGGGCTATTTCTTTCTCTTCTCACTCGTCCTGCTCACTCCATTGTACACATTGTACATTACTTGTGGCTTATTTATAGTGCTTAGGCTGATTGCAAAGTGAACTAATTATCTAAAACAGTTGTCACATGAGAAAGTGTGCCAGAGAGTTGGCAAAATAGTGTGAATAATAGCCATTGTGCCTACAGTTGTGCAAAGTGTGTGTTACAAAATTGCAAACTGAGTGCAAAGCAATGTTTGTGCTTTTAGTTTTGCGAACTCGGTGAGTGGTTTTGCTATAAGTATTAATAGTTTTAGAAATTGTGCTATAAGAATCACAGTTGTGTTTAAGCATTCAGAAAAAAACTGTACCGGCCCACAACATTTGAGATCGGGAAGTTCGGTCTGGCATTGCTCCGTTGGGGAGCAACTATGCTCGCACCAGAGCTGTGCGGACCATTCAAATTGGGCTTTAGGATGATGGACAGGTGAGCAACAGCGCCTCGTCTATCACGTCATCTGAGCACGCTTAGATTGATTATGTTTGCAACAAAAATGCTGTGGCTAGAAGGAGATAGATGGCTTCTAAGACCCCATATGGAAAATGCATATTATTTCAATGAGGTTTTATCACTGAAAACAATTATTTCTGAAAACTTTGGCCAAAGTTGAGATATGGGAAAACTCATGGTTTCACTTTCATCAAGGGAAAACAGCGTGTTTGTTGCATGGTGACATGTTGTTCTCTCGTTCGTTTGAAATCTCTGATTGACCACCTGTTCGAGGGATTTGCGACAGCCTTTCCCAGCTGTTTATAACATGTTTGTAGCATATCAATGTTCAACTGAATTAGGGGTATAGGCTATCAGTTTTTTCCTAATAGCCTACCCTACTACATCTTAGATTTCGCTAATGAGTGTGTAGGAGATATTGACGGCACAATAACTTTTACAAAAGACCAGAAAACAATGTTAAGGCATTTGTGGAGAAGAAGGATGGTTTGTGTGTTCTTCCTACATCTCATGGTAAGCTATTTCGTTGCTCTGATCGGTTAGGTCTATCCAATTGAGTGCAGAGGCATTCGCCCGGTATTGGTTGATACATGCCCCATAATTACGTCCCAATGGAGTAGTATTAGACTCATATTCTGACTAGAATTTGAGTATGACAACGTCAGGCTAAGTGAACCGATATTTAGCTGCAAAAAGGACATAGACAACATATCAAATGTTGAAAATGAAAATGTTGACTATTTCATGGAAAATATATGTTCATTTTAAATTTGATGCCAGAAACATGTTTCAAAAAAAGTTGGGACAGGGACATAGGACCACTGTGCTGCCTCACCTTTACATTTAACAACATTCTGTAAATGTTTAGGAACTGAGGGGACCAGTTGTTAGAGTTTTGAGAATGAAATGTTAACCCATTCCTGCCCAATATTGGATTTCAGTGGCTCAACAATATGGGGTATTCTTATTAATCATGTTTTTCATTCCATGGTGCACTTAATTTGACAGGTCTGGACTGAAGTCCATTTTGTCACCTGGACTCCACCTCTATGGAGAAATATTTTTTATATATGTGCATAATTCATTTTTCCATTGTTTTACTGAAATATTCAAGGTCTTCCCTGAAACATACATTGCCTGGATGGCAGTTTAAGTTGCTCAAAACCTGTATACATCATTCAGAATTGATTGTGCCTTGCCAGATGTATAAAGATGCCCACTAGGCACTAATGTACCTTCACACTGTCATAGATGCTGGGTTTTGAACTGAGTACTATAACAAGTTGGATAAGTTGGATAGGCCCTTTCCTCTCTTTAGCCCAGAGGAGTTCATGATTTCCAAAAAGAATGGCAAATGTTGATTGATCTCACCACAGGACCTTTTTCCTCAGATCATTTTAAACAAGCTGAGGCCCAGATAAGATGGTGGTATTTATTTATCACGTCTAAATACAATTTCTTCTTTTGCATGATAACGTTTACACTATTTTTGAAATGAGTATCAAACTGTGCTCATAGACAATGGTTATCAGAGGTTTACCTGAGCCCATACAATGATTTTCATTACAGAAACAGGTCTGGTTTTAATGCATTGCCATCTGAGGTCCAAAAGACCACAGCCATCCATTGCTGAAGCATTTTACAGTTTTTTACAACTGTTTACACACGTTTTCAAAACTCTGTGTCTATTTTTCAAAACTCCACACACAAAACCCACAACTGCTCACACAAAATGCAAAATGCCTCAAATCTCCAGCAAAATGACACACAACAATCACACACATCTTTCACAAACATTCACCTCACATTACAAACACTTTTTTCATAAAAAATGACATTTTGGATACATCATGTACACACTGTTGCTCAAAACAAGCTCTTCTGTCTTAGGCTTTCTATATGTATTTCCATACAAGAGTGAAAGTTATGGTATCAACAAAGATAAGTTAAAAATACACAGTAAAAATGCAAGCAATATTGAAACCAAAAATGGTGATTTTTCACAAATAATTTGCACAAAATTATGAATACCTCTACATCTTTACTTCTAAGAGACTCTGTCTTTCTGGGCTGCTCTTTTTCATACCCAATCATGTTGCCAGTTACCCTAATTAGTTGTAAAATATTCCTCCTTTTGTTTTCTTTATCATTACACAACTTTTCCAGCATTTTCTTGGCCCCATCCCAACTTTTTTTAAAACATGTTGCTGGTATCAAATTCAAAATGAACATATATTTTCCATGAAATAGTCATACATGTCATTTTCAACATTTAATATATTGTCTGCATCCTTTTTGTAGCTAAATAGGAGTTTACGAGATTTACAGATTATCACATTCTGGTTTTATTTGCATTTTACACAACATCCCAACTTTTTCTAATCAGCCATTTCAAAACTCCACCTGGTGGTTATTGTTTTGCTTTGTTTTTTGCTTTGCTTTGTTGACTGTAAAATACTGTATTCACAACAGCAAATCATTTGTGGGAAAATCAGTATTTTTGGTTTCAATATTGTTAACATGTTTACTGTGTATTTCAACTTCTCTCTATAGAGACTTTAGATAGACTTTCACTCTTGCATGAAAATATACATAGAAACCAATGAAAAACAGGAGAGCTTTAGGTTTTGAGCAGCAGTGTGTACATGATGTATCCAAAATGTCATAATGACAAAGTGTTTATACTGTGAGGTGAACACTTGCTTTAGTGATGTGTTTATGACATTTTGAAAGTTGTAACTTGTGTCATTTTGCCCATTAATTTGAGGCATTTTGCATTTTGTGTGCTATTCTGAGTTTTGTGTGTAGTTTTGAAAAATATAGACACAGAGTTTTGAAAATGTGTAAACAGTTGTAAAACTGTAAGCTATGGTTACACAGTGTTTAAGGTATGCTGCAAGAAGTTTAGGAATTCATTTTTAGTGTGTAAGCAATGGGAAAAAACTGTATTGTGTACCTGTTCAAGTTTGTACTTTTACATTGAGTACCTGTGTACAGTTTTGTATTTGCCCCTTTACTCCCCATTTCTAAAAACCTATCAAAGAATTATTTTCAGTGTGTCAATGAAAAGTATATGACCACCAACCACATACCAGCCTGCCTCTCTTGCAAGCAATGGAAGGGGCATGCAGAGATATCAAAGTGGGGTCAGTTCAAGGGTGGATATGGCACACAAGGTGATATTTTCCCCAATGCGTAGCCCAAGAGGACATTGCCCCCCCACCCCCGGCACACACACACACACAGCAACCTCAGCAACACATGCAAACATGCAAACGTCAAAAAATTCAGTTGGAAAAATGCAGAAATTTATTTACAGCAAAGGTAGACCCACATACATTGTTTCCTGACTGTTGGTTTATTGTCAGTTTGTAAAGTTTAGGCGAAGTAGGAAGTAATGTTAGGAATTGGTCTCTGAATTGGTAAGGCTGGACCAATGATTTCAAAGTTAGTGCCTGTTGCGATGCAAGTGTTGCAAATGTTTCCCAATCGAGAGTTCAAAGACTCTATTCACTTCGTGAATGAGTGGATATTTCCAGGCTAGCATTTGTCACCAGAACCATGATAAAAATTTGGAACTCTTTCATCATCGAGTGCATTTAGCCTGGAGAAGGATTCCTTTGAGGCGTTTCTTTTCTCTTGTCAGCTCGGTTCTGTGGTTGCAGGTTTGCAGAAGGCGAGTTGCCTGGGCAGGGCCAGCGAAGGGTTGTCTGAGGATGGCAGAACTGGGTCGAACCATCTGGGCCTCCGCTCTCCCGGGCCCAGTTCTGTTTTTAAGCCCTGGCGCAGCACATCCGAGTGCAGATACTCTCATGCATCAGTTTAAGAACAACACGGAGGCTGCAGTAAGTATGAGTTTGTTTGCGTTTATTTCCCCATTCACTTGTAGTTAGTCAGGAGGACGTGAGGAGGGAGGAAAAAAGGAACTGGCCCACTCAAAACAAACCCATCACACGTTCTTCACATCATCAGTTTAGCGTGGTGTGCTGTGAGCACATTCCCCCAACTCTCTCATCGGCACTCTCCCACTCCAATATGTGCTTTACGAATGCCAGTGTGGCAGTCACAAAAATGAATTCTATTTGATCCACGATTATTCATTCATCCACGCGTCGGTGTGGCCGTGCGGATGCTCTCATGGGGACAGTGAGTCATCCAAGGCTCTGAAGTGACGTCGACGGATCTTGTAACTTTGCAGGGGAGATACAAAGACCCGGGGAGTGTGGGATGCTCATTAGAGTTTGCTACCTTTTCCCTGACATTAAATATTCAAGATGAAAATGCAAATGTGAGATGTTTTTAATACATGATAGAGAAAACACTGGAATCTAGACATACTTTTAGTTGTACTTTCACTGAGTTTTCATCCATTGTGGTTTTCAACCTGTGTGAGTGAAGCTTGAGTGGAGGACGGTAAGTGTGTGTGTGTTAGTGTATGTGTGTATGTGTGTGTGTGCATGCATTTGTGTGTGGTGTGTGTGTGTGTGTGTGTGTGTGTGTGTGTGTGTGTATGTATGTGTGAGTGTGTGCATGTGTATGCATGTGTGTGTGTGCGTGCGTATGTGTGTGTGTGCGTGCATTTGTGTGTGGTGTGTGTGTGTGTATGTATCTTTCCCATCCTACTCCTGTGGGTTTGCTGCCGCACCCACATCACACTACGATTCCACAAAACAAAAAAAAGAACAAAAAAATGAAAGTTAAGGGGTTGGACCAACTAAGGGAAAAAAAGCTCCCCCTCACAAAAACACTGCACAAACAACAGGATGGTCTCGATGCGGTTGATGGAACAACATATTCCACTTATTTATTTATTTAATTTTATCCGCAATCTCTGATTGTGTGTGCAGGGAAGTGCGAAAACATACACTCTTATTTGCATATTCACTTATTATACTGTCACTTACCATTAAGTGAGAATAAACAGTTGTAGCGATTTCTCTCTGGCAGTCTGGCGATGGAAAACACCCTCATGCCCACGTATACCCCTCCCTCTGAACACACACACACCATACACACACACCACCTACACACACTCTCTCTCTCTCTCACACATGCACACACACACACACACACACACACTCTACCAGTCTACTTTTGCAGTTGTCACCCTACGGGGAATTGACTTGATCATGGATGATCTTGGGCTTGTCTGTTTGTGGAGGACAATTAGGCAGTAAGAATACTAAGAGCTCCGCAGCAGCACACAGCGACCCAAAAGAGAATGGCTACTGTGCTCATTTCCTTAAACCCTTCAATGGGACTTCTGCTCCCTGCACCACTGCATAGCGCAGACAAACGGGCAATAAACAGCAGGCTGGACTTCTGAGACCACCACAGACCATGCGGGTGCTTTGTGTCGGCCATTAGGGAGCCATTATGCACATTTCGAGGACAAATAGGAAAGTGCAGAGGCAATTTTGTCTTAGAGTGCAGTATCGGCAGAGGGATTGAAAAGCACTGTAACAAAAATTAGACACACAGATACAACACCTTTTAGATCACTCGGTCAGGTCTCAGTCTTTTTAGATCACTCGGCCAATACTGACCATTCAAACAGAAGGAGGCAGAAAGCTTTTCCTTCGGTCCAGTCACATAAAAATACAGTAATGCAATCTGTAGTCATTTGTTATGCTCTCATCTGTCCTAATTTGCTATCATTTATGAATCTCAAGGGGTGGAGGGAGAAGGGGAAGTGTGAAAAATCCATTGCTTTTCCCACATGACACTAATCATGCATGGATAGAAACACGGCACATGCTTCTCGCACTATTAAGGTAGTGGCAAGGCAAGGAGCCCATTAAGGAAGCGTTCAGCGAGGGGGAAAAATACGAAACGCAAGGATGTGGCTCTGCGTTCTCGACTGTGTGAACACACCTCGCACCCACCCTGCTCCCTATCCCCCTCCCTCTCATCTCCCACACAAGCAAAGTCAGACGGATGTCAACTGAAACAGTGTTTTCCAACTTGAATACAAAAGAGTATCAAGCAGGAGACCGAGCACACAATGGGCTCATCCTGACTTAATTATTCTGTTGACTCAAATACACTTATACATTCCAGCACCAGTGCTTTATCATTCTGCTAATAAAAGTTTGAAACCCACACATATGTAATTAAGGGTGGATTGTGGTTCAGGCAAGGAGAGAGAGAGAGTGTGTGTGTTTGTGTTTGTGTGTGTGTGTGTGTGTGTGTGTGTGTGTGTGTGTGTGAGAGAGTGAGATAGAGAGAGAGCAATTGAGGGGGAGGGAGGTATAATTAGCTGTGGGTGCTTTAAGTAAAACCCCACGGTGTTACAGGCTTTTCGTGTTGTGCTCGTGCTACCTTTCTTCTCCACTGAGAGAGTGTGAGCTGTGGCAACAAGCAGGAGCCAAGCACTGTTGAACAAGCTGTTTGGCTGTTTTATTAGGATGAACCTGTCACTGTTGTCAGACAGGCTATGAAAACAATCTGTTGGGTGGCTTTGCAAAGAGACTTACAGCAACCACTGTCTCATATCTTACAAGATCCCTTGTGGAAATTGCCTGCGTTTGGATAATTGAACTAGATTTGCTTTTACTTGCTTTGTTTAGACTGTTATTTCCCTGGGAAATGGTGCATTTTTCATGCCCATATTCTTTTGGCAGTGAACATATCTTTAGACTCCTTTGAAACAAACCATGTCTCCATAAAGTCTATGTTGTATCGACTGGGTTGATGAAATGTTTTTGCTGCAGACTATTAATAAATTATTGTAATAAACAGATATAATAAATTATATTATATCTGTTATAGTTATGTTATGCAATTCTAATGTTATTAATAGACAATTACTGAAGTTTTATTGAGCTGAGTAATTAGATACACATCCTGATACACAGATACACATCTGGCATGCATGCCTTAGACCTACAGAGGTTCAGTAAGAGGCAGTGCTTCCAGTGCCTGTGTGGCTCCTCATGCAGAAGTTCATGAAATCTTCATTAGGGGGCACTATTTCCTTAGTAGCAGCATTGGCATGTGGCTCATCTTCAGCTCTTGTGCATTGAGCAGGGGTGTAGTGGAAAAATAAGAGAGTGGGTAAACTATCAATTCTGTGATCACGGTAAGGTGGACTGTGCCATGCGGTATCTAATTTTTTTAAAAAGGCACTTAGAACATGTTTGATGATGGTGTAGTTTATTGTCCAATTTTTATAACAATATCGGTGGTATTACTAGAGTATTGATGAGTGTACATATTGTGAATGTGGATAATACAGTGTGATATTTGTATGGTAAAAGTTGCAATTGGTGCTTTTGAGAGGTGGATAAACACTAATAACAGGTGGATAAACTCTATTTCTGAAATTTCATTGGTGGATAAACTGTGTTTACTTGCGTTTAGCCTCTACAACCCTGGCAGAGAAATATGTAACACATACATTAGAATAGGATATAGTGGTTCTGTCTCTGTATGTCCAAATGCAGAAGTATACTAGAATTGAATGATGTTATCTGTGTTTTTTTATAGACCCTTTCAACAAGGTAAACAAAAACAATGCTTGAATGTTCTATTTGGGCCCCAATCTACTTCCTCTGCATTAAGATAACATATGGAATGTTAAAAAGGAAGTCTTGTGGGGCCAACTATGATGCTGATAATGGAACTCTTGAAAGGGTCCATAAAACATATTTCTTAGGATGTCATTAACAACACCATACATGTCTAGGTTTATAATTCATAAACGAAAGTCACCATATTACATTAATATAATTTGAAATAAGTCACCTTTTTAAAATATTCAACATTGAGTATATTGAGTATTAAAATCCCCTTTTCATGAGGATAAACCAGCCTGCATAAAATCATCATCTAAGCTGTGCTTCATTCAGAAAGCCTGTCCCAGTTGTAGCGGCATGGCCTATTTGTGTATGGCCATAGCTCACCACACCTCTGAAGGCTGTTTTATTTTAAACAATGCGCCGCAGTCCCTCAGCGTGTTATTATCGGCGAGCGGCGTTGTACGAAGGGAAGTGTGGCAAGACAGCGTAGGAGGCCGGCTATGGCTCCAGTCATCTGTCAGCGCCCGGGCGCGTTTCCATGGGAACAACAAAGTGCACAGCAAAGTAATGAAGCAGCAGATAATTGCTCAGGGGTGACCTTGCCGGTCCTGTCAAGGTTGCTTTTGGGGGTCTGCGCTGCCTGCGTCTGTTGGCATACATTTTTATGAACGCTTGCTCCTCAGGGATGTGGCATCAGGGAGTGCAGAAACCCCAGACTTTAGTTATTCAGATAAGGTCAATCTCACTGCTCATCCTGGAATCCCGCAGTGCAAAAACAAATAAAGGTCTAATGAATAAGACCGAGAGAAATAGAGGGGAGAAAAAACATCTCTCCTCAGGCTCCGTCTGCTTCTCTGATACGTGTTAGGGACTCGTGGATGAGCTGAGACAGCGGGAATGCATGAGATGGGAAAACGATGCTGCTGCAAATGTGGGCAGGAGGATTTACCTTCAGTGAGTGGCTCTATTTAAAACTCCTGCCATCTCGCAGAGTGTCCTTCTCCTCCTGCCTGTCAGCCTGGCCAGATCCGTTTCCACAGAGAAGGCTTTCTCCTCCGTGGTCACAGTGACCCATAAGTGTCCAAGACATACAGACTCACAGCAGGTTAGCCTGCACAAACATCCCCTCGCTTCCAATATAGCCTACAAGAACAGGCATGGAACAGATGCATTTATTATACAAGTCAACATGCATATAGATCCTACATTCCAAAATCTCTTTGCCTTGTCTGTAGATTAGATATGTTTATTTTACCTTTTTTTCTTAAACCACATTTGGTTCTGTATGCCCTGATCATCAGTCTAAAATGTTTTTCAGTTTGCAGAAGCAGGAGCAGAAGAGGGGGGGGGGGTTCAGATGAGTGCAGGTTAGTAATGAGGTAGTTGCCAGTTGCACCTGATTGTCATTAACAGGCTGGCTATTCATCTCCTGCTCGTGAGTCAGCGGGTGGTGGTGGGAGAGAGAGAGAGAAAACGAACACGCGTCTGAGCTAAAAGATGGCTTGTGCTGCAATCAGGAGCCCAAGCAAAGGTTGCTTTCATCTCCTCTGATACATAACCTTGGTCACAGTGTGAGCCGTGCAAGTCCTATAAGGATAATGATGACCAGGTCATTAAAACTGACTGTCCAAAACCATGGCCAGTTCCACTGCAGACATAATAATATTGCCTTTACCTTCCAAAGACACAAATGAAGATCCAAATCATAGTGATGTAGTGGTTTAACTCCCTGCTTCCCTTCATATGTTATTGTGTGTGTGTGTGTATGTGTGTGTGTGTTCTACAAGCTTCATCAACCCCATCAGTATTAAACAAAATAGAAATATTCTTACTGAGTTTATTTATAATGCAACAATAATCCAATTATTTCATCAAACTCATTCAGCTGTGCCATAACAATACAACCACAGATATGACAGACTCCTGTTCTGCTGAAGAATCCTGCCATCTTTAAACTGTGTTAAAACAACACAGTTTTAGAGTAAGAGTGCAGTAGTAGGCCTAGTCCTTAGGTGATGTATAACAGTCCACAATGGAACCACTTATAATTGTGAACAGAACAAAAAAGTGCAACTCACAAAGCTCTCCTGCAGAGACAGCCACAGACTAGCCTCCTCCACTAGCTTAAAAATGAATACAGCTGAAACGGACCACCGGGGGAAGCTTTTTAACCGCTTATATCTGGCAGTTACCTGAGACAACCTGCACAGCAGTAGAAGGTGTGTGTGTGTGTGTTAAATTCTCCATTCTGAAATGTTGTTGGATTTTACAAAATGAGTCCCGTTTGCAATGTGAGGTTCCAGCCATCTGCTGGGTTGAGTTAACTTCTCTTGATCGGATCTTTTGAATGGCTTTCTTCAGCAGTGCAGGTTTGAATTGAAGGTGCATGACTCATCGTAGTGTGTCTGTTGAGACCTTCATCTGCTTCTTTAGTATTTCAGCCGAACAATTCCAGAGCACCTCAACAACCTACGATTGCAACATTCTGGTTCTGTTGTCTGTGTATTATTGATTGAGCATCCAGCACAGTTACACTATGCTGTCAACATTTGGTTGAACAGAATGTAATTAGAGCATACATTGGAATTCTCAACTGTGACAGCATGTGGCTAAATGTGAAATAAATCCACCCAAATACTGATTCCTCTGGAAAATGCTGCCAATATGACAACTCTGTATGTATCATTCAGCTGGAAAGCTTTTATTGCCTAGTCAGATGCAGCTATACACAAAAACAAAGAGGCACATTTTTCAAAACCAATTCATCATACCATATTGAGAGTTGTATGATAATTCACTAGAACTAAATCAATAACAATATTAAACTCTTAGTGTTTAAGCACAAAGCAGCTCGGGTTTGCTAGCGATCAAATTTCTGTGATTATCAGTGATAAACCTACAGTATCTGGACTGGGAGCCATCTGAGTGATTTACTTCGTCTTTTCTGTCATGTTAACACTAGCCTATGAAAGAATAGTAATGAGAAGCTGTGGCTTTTTTTCCCTCTGATAAGTCATTGTTTTCTGTGTTCTGCAGGTATGTCACGTTTGCCACTAATGAGAACAAATCATTCCAATTACTGACAGCCACCAGCAAAATACAGGGAGCTTAACCCGGATTCAAAGCGCTCTAAACATTTTTTACCCCTCGTGCTTGCAATTCACCACCATACCCTTCACCACATGTCAGCTTTTGAAATGCCACAAAGTGGTGGCTGGCTGATTAGAGATTAAATGAAAGCCGTGGATCTTGGAAGGTCGTTGTTAGGGTTTACTTTTTGCCTGAACATTTACTAATGGGTTCCAATAATGTACCTTTTGTCCACAATTGGTCCCTGAATGTTAATCCTCCTGTTGTGTTTGCGGTCAAATGTAACCGATTGACACTTCTTTTCTCTCAAAAATATTGTTAACTTATTCTGACTACCATGAGGCTCCATGACTTTGTTAACACAGGGCATCTGAACACAGAAACCAAATGTTGATCATTTTCATTACAATTTGAGTGTTTTATTTAACTTTAGCACACTCATGTGTATTCCCGGTCAAAAATGATAGGCCATTAGAAATGAATGGGTGAGAAAATGGTCAGTGTATAAAATTGAGTCCAGGCACACAGTTATTGATCTAATTGGACTGCATGTGTGCTTATGTACATTAAAACACACACACAAACACACCATGACTCCCCCTCTTTGCTTCTATGCCCCCCCCCCCTGGAACCTTTCCCCAACAGAATCTTCCCCTCTCACTTGCATGAGCTCAGGTCAATGAGGCCTGCAGGCTATAAATAGCAAATGGAAGTTCAAATCTTGTCATAATAGAACACAACTTGATACAAATGTCTATCACAACATTAGATGATAATATATGTGTTACTATAGACTGGAGATTCCAGACCCAAATCTGAAAGATTAAGGGTCTGGCCAAGAATAATATAATGGCCCAACTCGAGGGGCGGCACCAAGCATGCATTTGAAAATCTCACTGCACGCAATTGGATAACATTATACGACCAATGTTAACCGACTGATTCAGGACTTTGATGCAATTGTGACACTACGACTTTAATTGCACGCGCTACCAAGAGCTTCCTTTTACTGCACCATGTAGGCTATAGTGCGGTTCTGTAAACATAAAAAAACGACGGGTAGCCTACAATTTTCGCACAACTTGGTGGAAAAGTGTAGCACAGGTTAAAGAAAACCCATTTTTGGAGCTGATCCTACTCAAAAGAAACTTCAAAGTATTTCCCATAGTAGGCCTAGCCTTTTAGCTCACAACGACAGTGAAAGTGAAACTTGGAAAGTGGTCTCTCCACCGAGTGTTACATTAGATGCACAATCAATTGCGAGGCGATGCAGGTAAAAAGTAGGCTATCAACTGGTAGGTTAGTAACGAACGGTTTAGTATACACTTGTGGTGATAGCCTACAGTTAATGTGAATCGCGTACTATAATCAAAGTAAAGGAGAAGATTTGCACCAAATAAAGGCTGTGTTTGTGTTTCTACAACATGTTGGCACAAAACGTAATTTCTGTCAACTATGACGATGTCCATGTTCAGTAGCCTATATTTTTCATTTAGTCAAGCAGTGACATGTGGTTTAATGCATGGTTCTCAAAGTGGGGTCCGCAGCACATTGTCAGGGGGTCCCTGACAAAGTTTGCTACAAAATATGAAATTGTCTTATATGGCGAAAAATGCTACAGTATCAGTATTTGCCCAGTTGATCTGCTGATACATTACGTCAAAACACTTTACTGTTAATTAACCGCCAACAAAATGAAAGTTATGTGAAGCAAACACTATGTGTTCAATACAATAGGCCTACATTTGACAAAGAAACAACAATCCTTTACAGTAAAAAAAAAAATCCTACATATTGTCAAAATTTGCTAACATGACTATTGTGGTATTGGCACTATGTTTTTAAAATCCATATAACATAAGCATTTAACAGAAAAAAGGCTATACAGCTACATGATTAACTTAAGTTTTATGTGTTGCGATTTTGAGGGGTCCTTGGAGAATTTTCCACTCTATGAGGGGTCTCCGGCCCACAAAAGTTTGAAAATCCCTGGTTTAATGCATGGGGTAAAATGACGTGAGACACACAGAAGATAAGCCTGTCTTTAGTAGCCTATCCCTGAATCCTGTCCCTCTCAAATCACTTTAAAGAGAGAGACCCCCGGACCCCCGTGTTATTGTGATTAGGAATAGGTCCAAATCTAAATGTTTGGGTTCAGTTTATGAAGTGTTGCTACAGCATAATACTGTGTGTTTGTTATTTTTATTTATTTATTTATTTATTTTTTTATTTATTTATTTTTTTTTTTTTTGGGGAGGGGTGTCGTCGGTCCAGTGGTGGGCCGATCCAGGAGAAATTTGCTAGGGCCGAATTTTGCTACCAGTCCGACCCTGCACATAGCCTACCTGCTCCACCACTGAGTTCTTATCATGTAGCCTCAACTAGGCTCCACCACCTGCTCACTGTCCCTCTGCTCTGTGTGCTTGCTTACATCCTCGTTCAAACTCAACAAACTTCAACATGTTGCTGACATATGCAATATTGTATTTTTGAAGCTTCTACATTGGTGTTATTTTTGCACTATTAGGCAACTTCGACTAACTTTTGATGCGCTTACAAAATCCTGGTGCTGAGCCAAAATGCGAGGGGTGGGGCCTGACGTTAGCTGTTATTGGATCAGTCAAGTGTCAATATGGAAATGTAACCAATGGGCCGCTGATTGTCCTTCCTTTGGGCCGATCGTTGGCCAAAATTATTAAATTATATAGCCTATTCTATCGGCCCAAAAGGTGCGTCAGCCCACTGGGAAAATGCCCGGTATGCCAGATGGCCAGTCCGCCCATGATTGAACAATACTAATAGAGAACTAAACCATCTTACTCTATAATGTATTCTAACATTCACACAGCAATGTCAAATATGATTTACTGTTATTTTCATTAATTGGTGGAAATCTAGTCACTGAAGATTAAGAGTGCTCCAGAACTAGGTGCATGTGTCTTCCTGTCTGTCACACTAGTTATTCAACACAGGTCTACATCCCCCCAGCATAATGACTATTGACCCACATCCTGTTTTAGTAGGCTATCCCTTGAGGATGTCATCATTATGACCCCGGCAAGAGCCTAAAAGGGCGGTCATATAGGTTTAGTATTTTTTTTTTTTTTTTTTTTCTTTTTTAGCATGTCCAAATTTCCGTCAAGGATTCCCCGACACTGTAAGACCGGGTACACGAAACTTGGTGGGCATGTAACCCCACATGGATAGCATGGAACCATCATTTTTCGTTTTGATCTGTAGCCCTCCCGCTGGACTGGACCCCCCGAAAGGAGGGTAGGGCAGACACAGTTTTCTGTGAATATCTCGAGAACCGTAGGGTTTAGGAGGACCATTTTTTTGTATGTTGATCTCAAAGGGCCATGTCAACCCATTCCATAACCACTCATTTCATGTACTGTATAGCGCCACCTAGTTAAACTAAACTAGTCTCTTTTTCGCATGTCCAAATTTCCGTCAAGGATTCCCCGGGACACTGTAAGACCGGGGTACACGAAACTTGGTGGGCATGTAACCCCACATGGATAGCATGGAACCATCATTTTTCGTTTTGATCTGTAGCCCTCCCGCTGGACTAGACCCCCCGAAAGGAGGGTAGGGCAGACACAGTTTTCTGTGAATATCTCGGGAACCGTAGGGTTTAGGAGGACCATTTTTTTGTATGTTGATCTCAAAGGGCCATGTCAACCCATTCCATAACCACTCATTTCATGTACTGTATTGCGCCGCCTAGTTAAACACAAAAAAGTAAAAATGAGGTGTTGTAATCGCTGAAGTGCATAATGCAATTCAGTGAGACAGTTAGAATCATACAGTATATGCCTTTCAGCGTGACTTATTTTTGTGCTCTGCGGTACATCTAGTTAAAAGTATGTGCTCACCCACAGTTGTGTGTGAGGTACTGAGGACTTGCAGTCATTCAGCAATGTGCTTTATGTAACACCGACCACTGGTAATCTGGAAGAGCTTGATTGTGATTCTCACTAGTGTAATATTCATGTCTCCTTCCTTTACATCTCAAGGGTAGCATAGATTACTCTTCCACGTATTTGATTTTTTTTTAAAAATGGCATTGAAAAGCAAGTATGTTCCATGGAAATTTTAGCTTGTCATATATAGGTCTTGGCAGACTCAATTCCTGAAATCAATTGCCCATCAAGCAAACACTGTAATAACTCTGCAATTTATGAACAGATCAACTTGAAATGTGCCACTGCTTTCAATTACATTGGACTGCAAACACCAGTACTTATTCTTCCTGTAACCTGACCTGACACTTATGTAGTGTATAGTACTGCGGCTAATGGTCTGTCAATCTCTTTCTCTACAGTTGTAGCCGCTCTGCAGTGGGTGTGTCATCATCCACATTGGCATGGCTGAGAGCCGAGAGGCACAGCTGTCCAAAAGAGACCCAATCATCCAAGAGAGCCTGCCTGTCTGTCTGTCAGTCAGTCAGTCAGTGAGTGTGCAGCCTGTGGCTTGGAGAACACCTGGATCAGTCACGGTGCTCAACCTGCCACTTTCACAAGCCAGTGGAGAGCGAGAGCCAGCCAGCCTCTGCCTGCGCCTGAGCCACCACAGGTCTCAGCTTCCGCTGCACACTGTGACAGGGATATAAATAAAAAAGAGAGAAAGAAGTGCCTGGGTCCAAGTAAGAGAAATTCGCTTAGCTGATCTCTGATTGATTGACTGGAAGAAAATGCAGTCGAAAATTCAGTGCAGGCCGATAAAGTCTCAGGCTCTGGAGGCTTTTCAGTTGCAAAAGTGCTTGCCAAACGCGACCACAAAATCAATCAGGTCACAAAGGTGAAACAAACAAACTCCTGGCAGAGGGAACATTTTATGCCAGATATACCTCCCCAGTAACCTATTCCCACTTTTTATTGGCACATTCTACGTACTTAAAAATGCAATTTATACACTACTTACACACTGCTTTTTTCACAGAGAGACTTTTTCCAAAAGTAAAAATAAACGGATCCCTTGATTGTCAGCAGATATTCAACTGGTTCATTGATGGCCTCTTAACCCTTGACCCTCATGACCCTTATAACAATCAGTAAAGAGACAGATAGGTTAGATATGAGTTCAGCTAGAGGTCATCAACATATCAGAGTGTCTGTGTGATTTGGGGAAATTGAGGTGTAGGAGTGGGGTGGGGTTGAGGTATACGTAGACAGCATGAGAAATCCAAACCACTGCCAACAACTGCAGAGATTTGTTATGATGACATAAGGTGAATACTAGTGGTGACTTGCATGCAAGAGTAAAAAGAAACAGAAACAGTGCATCCTGCATTTTGAATGCCTTCACACAGGGCTATGGATAATGGATATGGACCACAGAGAGAGACAGAATGTTTTGCTGCACACCCACTCATACATCTGGAACTCAGTCAACATCAAGATGCACTTCCCTCTCTCTTTTTTCGTTTCTGTGTGTATGTCTTTCAAAGTGGTGAAACATTCATGAGTGTTCTCATTAGTTATTGAATAAACAGAACGAAGCCACATCACATCACCACATCTCCATCCTAAGACAATGATTGTCGCTTTGACTATTTGTCACACATATAACGCTCATTGCTTCATTGTTGACACCTGATTATTCTGTGTACGCACAACCCAGCCGCAAGCAATATGATACAACTGTGACTGATGTGTTTGGCTGAAAGCGCTAATCTCAGGTGAAGCTGACTGGCTCTTGTGACAACAGGTTGTATGGTGACTGCAGAAGTGTGAAAATGCCAGGGCCTGGGGAAATGACAGCTTTTGATTGATGTCCCTGATGAAAATGATGATGATGATGATAAGGTTAAGTAAAAAATTATGTGATAATAGGCAACAGCTGTGACTGTAAACACACAATATGAAACATGACGTTTCTCACTCGGTAGCTTGCACACAAGTGATCTATTTACGCAGAATGATGAGGATGAATGAGAAAAACTTTAATGAGAAGATCAATCAGTTTGGAGTCTGACATGCATGATGCATAAGGCTGCGTTGATCTAGGTAAATGTGTCCTCCGTCTGTCAGACTCATCATGGAGCAGTTTAAAATGTCCACACACTGTTAGCCTTCCTTATCGTGCGATTTCAAACTTCACCAACGACCAGGATCATCTGGTAGGTTTGCCTGGGTATCCTCAGAAGTACCTTCTTTACTGTGCCATTTTATGGAGTTGGAGAATGTTATAATTGGTGTGTATACCATAGGGTCTAGTGAACAAAAGTGAAATGGAACACCACCATAGTAGTATCAAAGCCATGCAACATTGGAGGCTCCAGTGTTAAGGCCCATTCACACCAAGAACGATAACTATAACTATAACCATAACGATAAAAGCGTTCACACTGAACAACGATAAACAAAGTCTCTCATTGTGTTAATAAATGTGAGGGCTAAAATTCGATGGGTTCTGATTGGCTATTAACATTTTATCGTTGTGAAAATCGCTCTGAAAGTGATCCCCGACTATATCGTTCTTCATGTCGTTATCGTTATAGTTTATGTGTGAACGTAGTCATTCATATTAACGAGAACGATATTTATTTATAGTTATCGTTATCGTTTTTGGTGTGAATGGGCCTTAAAGGCATGCTCTCTTGCACCTTGCCTGCGTAGCCATCCTTATTTGCTGTTGAGGAATCCACTGACGTTGCAGGGTCTTTGTTCGCATCAGTGATAAAAGGGTTGTTGAGTACACCCTTAAGAATTCTCCCTGAGGCAAAAGATGTTCTCTGCATCACAAATGTGTTTTCTAAAGCCCATTGAAATAAAACCAGAGAAAGTGTGGAATGTACTTTACCTTTTTACAGATGTGCCAAGAAGACCGTACACCCATACAGAATTGGTGTACTGAAAACAGCTGTGCAGTTTTGTCAAATTGGCAGTTTTTCCTTATACCTCCATGAATCAGATGCCTAGTCTTCTCTTGAATGTGCTGTGCTAACAAAAATATAATAATTAGCTTGGAGGGATGCTTGTCCCTTCACACATCTCCTGCTTGATTTGCACTGATTTGTACACGTGTGTAGCTGCATGCTGAATACAGGGCCCAGAAGAGTTCCACACACTTTTGTGGTATCAATTTTATATAGGTTTCTCATCTACTGAAATGTTTAGTTTAACCATGCATATGTGCTATTGTGACGACTCCTGGGCCTACTCAAACAGCTGTAGCCCCAATTAGGTCCTCATCACCCACTTATTGATTGAATGATTTCCTTGTGTTTTCCTTGTCACCCTAACGAGCAGCACCTGAACTCTGGGACTCCCTATTGGTTGTAGTCATCACATGTTATGGTACTTAAACTCCTTTGTTTCAATTCCTTCTTTGAGCAGCATTTGTAATGCTACACAGTGTGAAGCCCTGTCCTGTGTTTTGTTTTCTAAACAGTTTGGACTGTAGTTTTGTTGTCATTTTTGTTATTCTTGGCTTTAATACTGCTGCAAGTTGGCTGGTTGACTGGTGTGACTTTAAAATAAAAGAAACCTGCATCTACTTCCTGCATCATGGATGACTTGTTACAGCTATGCTATGAGAAACTGGTTCCCTTCATTCTTCTGTGTCCCTGAAGTCTCCCTCTGTGGAAATTTACAGAGAGTGAGAAGACTGTTTGTAGGCTGTCAGATTGTCTTCACCCCAAGAACACAAATATACCTAGGCCATTAGAAGGTTAAAGCTGCAGTTAACAAGATTTTTTGGATCATATTCACTGAAACCAACACTGTGCTCCAGCAGAACAACATAAATCAGCCGGTTTAAAAAAAAAAAAAAAACTGCACTTCTACCTCCATATAGAGCCTGTTATTTGTTTTGCAAAAATCTACAGCTCCCGGTTCTTCTGGTCCAATCAGAGCAGGGCTGTGTAAGATCTGACTGTCAATCACAGTCTGGTGCGCTCTGATGAGAGGGTGCTCGGTGGTAGTGGGGGAGGGGCATGAGAGTTGTAAACAGGCTTGGAATTTCACCATTTTAGGGGCAAGGCCTCTTGGCATTCAGTTGGGCATATTTGGTGGGGGGCACAAAGGCCACATGCCAGGGCACCAAGGCCAAAGTTAACTATACAGTAGTAGGCTATAAAAATGATCAACGTTGTATTTATTCACAGCAGTAGACCTGCATCACTGAATGAACCATTACAAAAACATGAAACATGACATGACATAGAACTGTAAATCATCTGATCATCTAATATTTACAGATATCTAGGCTATGTTTAACATTTATTTTATATTTGGCCTGTTATGAAATCATGTATTGAACAATTTAAGCACAGCTCAGCTTTAAGAAACTGAAATAGCCTAGATGCATGCTTACTGTAGCATTTTGTGATCATTAAGGCTACTTTCACAAACTCTTAGTCAGCTGTCCTCTGATTTTAATATTTACCTATATCTAGGCGATATTTGTAACATTTATTTTGTATTTGGTGAATTTGGACGCACTTTCTTTCTTGCCGTGCGCTGTCACTTGTTCCACTGCGTAAAAGACTTAATAGTCTATTAGTCGGACGCAAAGTAGAATATTGAAAGAAAGGGGCACCAAGGCCACCGTGGCCTGTAAACCTCTGATTTTCAAAGGGGCATCAAGGCCAAAGCAAGGGGCAACACCGGCCATAGCTGTCGTGGCCACCGAGAAATTCCTATCCTGGTTGTAAACATTTCAAATCTTGGCCAAGTCCCCTCAATCTGTCAGATTTGCCAACTGCAGCTTTAAGGGGTGTTGTAACATCCTTATATCTGTTTATACTAACTGGATGGATGGATCAATGTTGGGGGAAGTATCTTGTGGTTGTGTGTGTGTATGTTAAGGGTATAAGAACTGGCTTCACCCACAGATGTGTGGGATTGTTACTTAGCATTTACTGTGGGATACAGTCTCCCAGTATCATGAATAAAGCTGCAGTCTCGGAGTAATTTTGACCACACTTTCTTATCTCATCATATTTTTGTGAATGGAAAGACAGTTGAGTATGGTGATACAATCACTACTTAGAGGTTTTCCTGCACACCTTCTGTCTCACTCATTGCAGATCTTTCCACAAACAGCAACATACTATTTTAATTGGATATACTGAACATCACAATACTGCAGTTGAAACTGAATTCACCATTTCTCATGAAATTAAACATAATCCCAAAACTGTAATTCAGGCTGCAGGTCCACATTGTATGTCTGTGATAGCTGTGTCATTTAAAATATTTACTGTATGAGATTTGACAATTTGAATATTTGAGCTGTGTGTAAAACAATTAGTTCCTACAGGTACCCATGGTACCCAAGCTGGTGATGTTTTATATTTAGCTTCATCGACAGAGAACACAGCAGGGGTTTGTGGGTGCAGCAAACTCCTTCACATGTCTGTGAGTAGGGAGAAATTATTGAAGTCCTGAATTATGTGGAGCTTGTAACTGTTCCTTGAGAGTTGGGTAAAAGGGAGGTTATTTACCAGACCATAGTGTGTCTCTACTCCTCGTGGATATGTACCTGTACGTGGACCAATAGTGATGGGGACCTCAAAGAAGGAAAATAGATTTCTCAGCTTTGGATCTTCAAACCCAAAAGAAATAATCCTTAATAACAAAGTATAAAACATTGATCATGTGACAAAAAACCATCCCATGATGATATAGGCTAATAGCATAATAAACATAAACATTTAGTGTTTAAAGCATACATAACATGTTTGGCAATGGGTACAATAATGTCACTTGATGTGAATAGGTCAAATTGTCTTTTAATGCTCATTTTAACACTGTATGCTAACAGACTAGAGCAGAGATGAACATGTTCAAAAATAAGGCTGTAGGGCTGAAACATTCTCTTCCCCTGAGGGGTGGGCCCAAAGAGGGAAATAAGACAGATCAATATAGCAGAGAAAAAAGACAAGACATGGTACAAACTGCACAATCAATAACCAGTGCACATAGACAGTCAATAACCAGTACAGCAGCATCTCAATGTAAAAAAATATATAGTATTTAGTTGACTCATTTCCTCAGTGATCAAACAAAAGGAGAAAAAGCTTTATTGTAAGAACTTATTTGCACAATACTAAGTAGAGTGAGTGCTTCCACTACAAGTCTTCCATAATCCCTTTTTATTCTTCAGGAAGAACAATAAGGATGTTTCTTATGGGTTCAAAATGTGGGAGTGAAAAAAAAAAGCTTTCCCTACAACTTTTTGACTTTTTTATTGTGTAATTATTTTGTTTCAGCCTATATGTGTGTGGTGCAGGTTTTGCCCCATACAGTATTATAAACGGGACCCCTGAGACCAGCTGTCACACTGCTTCTGCCCTCTGTGGTTACCACATCTTGGGTGTGATTAATGGACTGCATATGGGGGATGTCCCAGTTAGGCTGAAGGCCAGCAACTAATGTATGGCACAAATGTCGATGTCTTGTTTTTTGTATAAAATGGGAAAACTTAAACAGTCCACAATAAATGGGGGGATGCATTCATTCATTCCTTTGGGAGCTGTTTAATAAACAGAATCGTAAACTGGGTCAGCATCTTTGAGAATCTTCTCATCTTATTTCCAGCCTCAAGTGTAACTGAGCGAAAGAAAGGAACTATGCGCCAAGCCTTTCTTTTTACTCAGGTGGGCTTAATTCTGTTATTACAAAGTGACAGAAAGCGACAGACTCCCCATTGCGATATTCATATCAGGATTAACTCTGGTTTGAGAAGGGGTGACATCAATATTTAATGCGTGACCCATATTAGAGAGACAACGAGACAGAGTCCAGCAGCTGTTCGGCTGAGCTTCGGTTGAAGTGGTGGCGGTCCCTGCATGCGTCGCATTCCGATGCTGAGACGGTTCATTTTCCTCGCGCGGAGAGCGTGTAAAAGAAAGGGAGTGTCGCGTGCTGTTGGATTTTCTTCCGCTTTCATCCATAATCACGAGAAGTGCCCACGGAGACTCAAAGCTGACAGCGCTGCGTTCAGTAAAGAAGTAAGTGATACTGTTCAATTAAAATATCATTGCGCTCAGTCGACATCCACCTCGCACTTCGCTTTTTATGAGACGAAGTCACGGGTGCATCATTTCCTTAACCTGGTTTAAGACAGCATGCATCCCTATCTGTATTGTTCTCCAAACACGGTCAGTATGTCAATTGTATCAGTATTGTAAGTTGGTAAAGAATATAACATTTACAAGCCTACTGATCATAGTTCATCAGAAGTAGGCCTAATTAATATTTGTTTGAGTGAAAACCAAAGCGATATGAAGTTTGTTGCGAACTAGTGCACTGAGCCCATAGCCTATTATAATCTCGGTGAAATAGCGTAAAAGCGATCACCAAACAAAAACAAAAAAATAGTTATAATTTTGAGTTGCCGTCAGAGGAATAATACAGTGCTCCTGATCTTGATTCCAATCTACTACACAGTTAATTGATGCTTTAGCTAAATGGTCTTACATTGCCTCACAGTTATTTCTATAAGCTTACATCTGTAATTCCATCAGTATGAATATAAATTCTGCCAATACCTTGCAGTTGGCTTCCTTCTGTTATGACATAAACTTGTCACCCATGTAACCAGTAATACATGATGTGTGAATGGGAAACTGGCACCTTGGCAGACACCTATTAAGACTAAACCCCAGAGATGTCAGTGCAGGACTGTTTTATTATTTGGAATGTTCCATGCGGAACTGAAGTTCTTGAAAACTTCAAGAAGGGCATGTGAATGTTGGGTGATCGAGACACTTATGGGGACAGAGTGATATGGTCTAATCACTCTTCCAGCTCTTGAGACTTCCTGTTCATTCTCCATCGCTCTGAGCATGACGATACAAATGCTGAGTGTGAATTTTAAAAGACCCCTTTTGAGATCATGAACAAACCATCTAAGCAGTCGCTCTATGGAAGATAAATGTTGGTGACACGTGCATTTTCTGTTCATCACAGTTCCCTGACTCAATCTTTGAACTCCTTTATCCCTTGAATACTTGAACCACTACCACACCAAATCTGTGCCTTATCTTTCCCTAAGCAGTACAGTGTTATAGGGCAAGATCATGTCTTGAAACTCATTACTATTGCAATAGATCATTTCTGTATTGATAGGAGAAGAAAGCACTCTCAACTTTTAGCAAAGTCATAGGCTCACATCCAGTAAGATACTCACTGGGTTCTCTATGTAATCCTTTTGTTGTTGTTATTGTTGTTGTTGTTGTTTGAGCAAAACAAAATAGCAGATCAGTAAAGGTGCCCCTGTTATTGCATGGCACCAGCTAATGTAGCAGTAGAAAGCTCTAGACTGAGCTATGAGAGACAGAGCAGGGCCCTTTTAAGCTGAGTAAAGCAAAGTGTTAATGCAGTGCTTGAAGTTCTGCCTACTTAACTGCATGGCGAAAAAAAGCAGAGGTTTGATGCAGAGAAAAAGGTGCAGTTATTCCCACTTTACTGATGTATGCTATTTTGTCTCCAACTGTGATTTGAACAAGAGCTGCTCTCCCACATAAATCTTAGGTTGAGCCAACAACAGTGTGGGCATCAAGTTGAACTGGGTCATGGAATAGAAGCAGAGCACCATCTTACATTAGTCTGTCGGTGTGTTGACCAGGATGTCCCCTTTGGGACTGCTTTGCAGTAGGATCCAATGCATTGCCCGACTGATCTGAAAGGAGTATGGATGTATAAGCAATATGTAGTCAAGCATGTCATCACATTATATTGTATTTATTGGTGGATATACTGTACACATACTTTTGAAGAATGTTGCATCGAGAGAAAAACATTTCATCCTAGATATATTCCCAATGGCTTGACTTCAAGTCCTCCCACTTCATTTCAGGGGCATAATGTCATATCTTGGGTAAATTTTATTATGTATGACAGCTGTCTGACATAATCAGGCCAAATGGTGTGAGCTCAAACTGTGCCATAGATACATTTTTACCCTCAATCTTCCGAATCAGGTTCATCTCTGTGTGTGTGTGTGTGTGTGTGTGTGTGTGTGTGTGTGTGTGTGTGTGTGTGTGTGTGTGTGTGTGTGTATGTGTGTGTGTGTGTGTGTGTGTGTGTGTGTATGTGTGCGAGAGTCCACTCAAATACTGTAGAGGTGAGTGTCTGGAGTCACCTGACTGCTCTTGTTTAATGTGACGTAAGAGAGGTTTCTGTAGCTGACATCCAAGGTACAGCCAAGGTATCAGCCAAAGCTGTTACAAACATTGTACAGATGTGTTACAAACCTTGTACTTAAGAGGTGTAAAAAATTACATTTCAGTATCTGTCTCTTTCAGTCTCTGTTGTATTCTGGGACCATTTCACACCAAGTCGTGGTCAGGAAAAATTCACCTCAGTCCAGCACTCAATGCCCAATAGATCCTTCTTCCACAGGATTTATCTCTTCTGCCTTGTTGCTGAAGAATTGTTATGGATCTTCTGCAATGTTCCAGGATAGGCTCCCTTTTGTGTGAGGCTTAACATAATGTCTAAAGGAAACATGTCTGTCTGCAGAAGGAAAGGGGAACTGAAAGATATTGAACCTCAAAAGCACAAATGCAAACATACTTGCATTTGACCACTCGCAGTTGAGTCCCACAATACTTGACTTGAGATACATGATACACGGTATCTCTACTCTGATGTACATTAAGATAGGGTTGACCAATCTGCTTAATGCATGCTACAATCAAATAGTCAGATAAATGAATACAAAAAATGAATTACATTTGTTATTAATAGACAGATCTCATCCCTTTCTCTTGCTTCATGTATATGTACAGTAGACTGAATTTCTGCAATGCAGTTAGCATACTTAAAACAACTATACATTTACTTAACATTGACTCAATCTATCCATATATAGTGGACAAATGTATTACTCAATTCAATTAAAAACTTTTATCCAAACACGCCAAAGTTGGAAAGTACACTATAACTACTTAGGGTATAGAGCAAAGCAAAGTGAGGCCAATTTATATCAATTTATCTCTTAAAAATATCAGTTTAAACTGCTTTACAGATGAGCAGGTAAAAAAAAAACATGTCAGAAGGACACTGGACATTTTATATGCATTGACATGTTTGTTATGATTCCATTAATTTCTTATCATACTTGTCCTCACCTCACTAATACAGCACCTACTAATAATTATGGTCATCCAACAAATATGACCTTAATAGGTACACTCAGAGACAGAGTGGACAGACTGTAAAAGTAAAGGTTCTGAGAAGATAACACAAGGGAGTGAGGGTTGCTTCTGCACAGACCAACGTGCAAGCCACCTTTGTGCTCATGATCCCCCTATACACTAATATTTCCTCAGCAGCACATCATATTCAGCGCTACAAGCAACTCAGAGGAGCGGTGAGGCAAAGCAGAGACTCTGTAAAGCATGGCTTACAAGAACCGAGCTGACCAGATAAGGCTGTCTGGGCAATCTGAGTACAAAGTGAGAGAAAGCAGGACTGGAAATATTTTGACATTCCACAGGGCTCTGAGCACCGTGTACACAGTGCAGACGCATGTGTGTCCCAGTCTGCTGTTAATATTCAGAGGGGGGGGGAAAATAATTTTGTGCCGGCGGATATGCCTAAAAAGTAGCGCAAACCCTCACCTGGTGTAATTGTTCTCATGCAGAGATGCTCAGGCAGATTTAAGAGTAGGCACCCATTTGAAAACAGGCAAGCTAATTAAATGTAAGTCTATGAATGATTTTATATTATGCCTTTGTAAATCCCACCAAGCAGGATATGATCACAACGTTTTAGCCAGTGCATGCAAGTAAAGCCTGCTGGAAGATAAACGTGGATAATAACACCGTTTTAGGATTACATTTAGTCTGAAGTGGTCTTTAGTTATGGAAGGCGGAGAGGAAGACAAAAAAAGAAACATAGCTGCCAATTAAAAGTTTTGAAAGGAATGCTTGCTGATTGGAGATGACTTCGGTGGGCACTCATGGGCCTGCTGTGGATCCCAAGCTGTTCAAGCAGTTAATTAAAAAAAAAAGTCATGGCGCAACCAATTGGTTACAGATTGCAATTAAAGTGCTTGGCAAGACATGCCAAGAGAAAGCAATCCCGCTCCGCTAATGAGAGAACGCCTGCACGGGGTCAAAGGAATCTGAGACAGCAAGGCTTATTTATTTTGTAATCCATTATTTAAAAAACTAAGAGAGACAAGGCCAGGAATGTCCTCCCCTCTCCTGGAGGATGCATCATTGTTTCTATAGCAACCGTGCCCTGGTTCCCCAAAGTTAGTTAATAACAAATAGGGAGCTTGCAACATACGTCCATGGCATCCAATTCCACTGCATTTGTTCATTACATTTGTGTAAGCCTTCAGGACTTAACTTGTGTAGTTCACCCTTCCCTTAGCCGATCCTGTTTCTTTTCTGCCACTGAGACTTGTTTTGGCCAGATATCAGTTTGACTGTTCGGGAAACTGCATTAGCCGTGTGGAGGCTTTGATGGAAGGTCCTTTGCTCAGGCTCACTCACATAGGTGAAAAGGTTGAATTGCTTGACAGGGTCGATAGAAGCACTCAAGACAGAGGTGCAGGTGAAGCGGTCTCTGCTCTTTACTGCAGAGTAGGCTATTCCCCTGAATTGTGGAGCCTGATTCCGAGTGCATTTCCATAGCAGAGCCTAGAGCTTTCACTATGACGCAATAGCAGCCTGTCAGGATGGAAGAAAATACGGTATTTCATAGGTAAAATCCCAACTGGTGACTAGTGAATAAAGAATAAAGAAAGAAAGAAAGTGGGAAGTAAAGTAAAGACAGTGATGAAGATTGTTTAAACATGAAACATGGTATTTAGAAATCATGGATTTGGACTAAAACTGTTCCCTGACAGACTGTAAACATGCACACTGTTCTTTTTCTTTTCTTTTTAAGTAAAGCAGAGACATTCTGTCTCTGTCTGGTGTTGTCTTTCCAAGGCAATATCAACTCTAACATTTTGTCGAATTATGCATTTTCTTATGAAATTGTGACATGGTGAGCTTTACTGCAACACAAAACCACATACACACTCACAGTGATGATAGCTATTTTTTCACATGCAGATATCAAGGGAAATAAGCCCCTCAAGGTGATGGTTTGTTGTTGGCATCTGAACAAGCCCATGCCTGAGAAACAAGTCTTATGGAGGCTTTCACACAGAGACAGGACGCAAACTGGCAGCTTGATACCGAACTGAGAATCATCTGCTTTGTGCCTTTTCCCATATCCTTGGCTGTACGGCCAGTTTGTGATCAGACCAAGTAAACAGTTACGAGTTACCAATCCAGCAATCAAGTGAACTTCTGATTTTGTTGTCACCATATTGCCAAGATTTGTACAGACTGTTCTGCTTTGCGTGTATACCAATGGTGAATATGGATCTACCCAAAGGGGAAAGGATATTTGCATCCATCTTTGACCTTAGCCTTCCTGGAGCCCTAGACATTGTTTTGCAGGAGACCCCCATAGGATGCATTCTACATGCCCTGCTAAATGCAATGAGCATTTGTACTACTCATACTTCCATCCAACTTTTTTCAGGCATTGTTAGAACTTTAACCAGATGGGAGCAGCTTGTTTGATGTAAGTATCTTGCAAGACACCCATTTGAATTCCATTCTCTGTGCTTATTCACAAGGTATACCCTGAGGAAGAATGTATTTCTCATTGCATTTCCGTACCTCTTAACTCTTAAGAAGACGAGGGACGAGGCTATCCTCTTGGGTCTTTCGCCCGGTGTCTGCGTACCCACGTTTTTAGCACGCCCGAATCCCTCATTTAAAATGTCATTCATTACGGACATAATCCATTCGCTGAGGAGGACTCTAATTGTGGAGCCGATTAAAAGCTTGTGTGTAATGGAAGTGAGAGGGAGAAGGCGGGAGTGTGGATATTACGCAGGGGACGTCTGCCGAAACCGGGGAGGAGTGAGTTCATTTATGGCATGATTGAGCCTGATGAAACTCCCACCACTTTCGGCAATCTCCATATACTATAGCCAGGCAGCCGGAACATCTCTCTCTCTTTTAACAAGCCAGCAAAAATCACCGTCTCACCACAATTAAGAGCCTTAATGTGTGAAGCACCGAGAGAGGTGTCCAGAGAGCTCATCACTCATGTAATGTAAAATTCTCTCTATATATAGTCCAGGCTGTCCAGTGGATAAAACATTTGCAGATTGCATGGCCTACCCGCTTAGCCACCATAGGGCAGTAAGTAGATGCTCAAACGATTTGAAGAAATGATCTTCAAGCCATCAGATGACTGTATTTTGTCATCCCAGTGAAGCTCTATATGGACATCCAGCCTTTTACACTGATCTCTGGCAAGGCCTAGTATATGTTCTGTGAGACACCAGGGGTTAAGAGAACAGGTCTGGCATCAGTGTGATAATAAGCCGGATGCAGCTGACACAATGTTTACCAGAACGCGTAACATTTACCCATGGTCCTCGTTGGCGGCTGCTGCTGCTGCTGCTCACAGAGGTCCCAGTGAGCGTGAGGGAGAGGGAGTGAGGGAGGGAGAGGAACGGAGGCTTCCAGGAGGTGGAGGAGGGGAAGGCCTGTTGCTTAGCTACAGATGGATGTAAAGCCGCACTATATAACAGCCCACTTCAAGCTAATTGTGTGAGCAGCCAAAGTGGACCGCCCGAGAGCAGCCGTGCAAAATTAATCGCGTCAAATGAGCCCGTGGTGTTGCAGCCTCTGCGCTTCTGTCAGAGTTACAAACACATGCACATATAAACACACACATATACACACACACACACACACACACACACGCACGCACACACACGCACACACACATATAGACACACAAGGGGCCATACATACATATTACCCATAACAAAAACAAGTGAAAGGAAAAAAAGAAAAAGATTTGGTAAACATAGAGCAATATAATTCATGTCTGAAAATCAAGGCCCTGATGTTATGCCTCACTGGCCTTTGAACACTGAGTCATAAGCACTCCAAATATGTAAATTATTGGGATGTGTTACTGATTTATGAGGTAATTATGAAACAAACAGACTCAGTAAATCTGACCTATGCTTTGAAAAAGGCTGAAAGGAATTTCATATTATTTTGCAGGATGCTTTTCCTCCAGAGAAAAATGAAGGGATTTATTCATATTTATTTATTAATTATTCTGAAGCATAGTTAAAAAATTGCAAAGAAACTGCTGTGAAATCATTAAGATAGTTTTCTATTGTATTGTATTTCTTGCTGTAGGACTCTGTAGAAGTTCTGTACTCCTGCTGCGCTCTCGAACGGACCAGCCAGCTTGGTGACTGAGGAAAGGACTGGCACCGCTCCCGCTGGCCTGCAGGAGGCGATGTTGGACATGACCGTGCCCTCAGCCCAGGAGTTCCGCTGGCAGAGCCTGGCGCGTCTGTCCAGCGGGCGCGTCTACCACTCCCTGGCGGAGGTCGGCGGGCAGCTGTACGTTCTGGGGGGGTGCGATGCGGCCGGGCGCCCCTCCAGCACCCTGGAGCTCTACTCGCCCGAGGTGGACCAGTGGGTGAGCCTGCCCCCCATACCACTGGCCAGGGCTGGGGCCGGCGTGGTCACGCTGGGCAAGCAACTGCTGGTGGTGGGAGGCGTGGGGAGAGACCAACGCCCCCTGAAGGCAGTGGAGGTGTACAACACGGACGATGGGAAATGGATGAAGAGGAGCTCACTGAAGGAGGCCATCATGGGCGTGGCTGTCACCGTCAAAGGTAAAATCTGTCCACAAATGTTTTGCTGTCTGAAATGCTGTTTTATTCAAGGGCAACATCAGTGACGGGGTTCAGCATGTTTTGAAAGCTGCAGATGCTTATTGTAATATTCCATTAGCGTCACCATAGACCCTAGTTTTAAAATGCAGTTAGTGGGCAATGTTTCATAACATCAAACGAAAGCAACGAGTCATCAGGTCAGAAACATAAATCATAAATATTAAGAGAAGAAACCTTTCATTTTTGACGTTCATTATTTCATATCCTCTGTGTGTCTGTGTGTATGTGTGTGTGTGTGTGTGTGTGTGTGTGTGTGTGTGTGTGTGTGTGTGTGTGTGTGTGTGTGTGTATTATGTCCCTGTCTGTGTGTGCCCAGATGGCAGGGCATTTGCGGTCGGTGGAATGGGTTCTGACCTGTTGCCCCGGAGCATCCTACAGCAGTATGACCCAAGGAAGGACATGTGGGCCCTGTTGCCGCCGATGCCCACCCCTCGCTATGATGCCAACATCAACCTGCATGGCTCCAAGCTCTACGTAGCAGGTAGGTTTGGCATTACCGTCAAAGGGGCCATGTTGTCAGCTGCCATAGCAGATATCATTTCACTGTGAATGGGATGCTTACTGTGTGCTGCAGCCTTTTGAATATCACCTTTTTTGATGTTTCACTCCATTTAATGAGCTTTTGAAATTTTTATGATGAACGTCAGTGTGTGTGCATCTCCAGAGTTTTGTTAGCTGCCCATAAAAAGATGTGAGCTGGGGAACATGTGTTCTACATGAAATATTCATGCCTTCTTACAGAATTCATTGTATATGACTGCTGATGTGGTTCTTACGTAAGCGCCATGCCTTGCTAGTGCATATGCACAGAAAATGTTCTGACATGGACAACAGACAAGTGCACAGACAGATATAGCAAGTGTGGAATGCAGTAATGTACACATAGCATGAGAGTGTCACATGAGTCTTATGTAAGACCCCCTAACAACCGCAGATGACTTGACTTCCCCATACAGGCGGCCGCCAGTGTAAACGCTCACTCAAAGCCTTTGAGGTGTTTGATATGGAGAGCCGCGTGTGGAGCATCCTGCCCGCTCTGCCCTGTAAGAGGTCGTACTCGGGCGTGCTGTGGGACGCCAGCGGCCGCCTCTGCTGGCTCGGGGGGCTGAGGCAGGGGGGCATGCACCAGCGCTCCAAGTTCACCAACAACGTCAACATATACAGCCCCAGTGAGGGTGAGCACAACTTCTAGTGTTCACATATCAAACAATTTAATATGGTGTATAGGTTCATGGAATGTGCAAAACATATACAATATACTATACCACACCAGTTACATTGGAAATATTTACAGTTCATAAGTCTTATATTATCATATCTTTCTTATTAGTAGTTTCTAATATCCATTAAATATTATATGTGTGTATGTAATATGTAAAGTTTAACATTGACGTAGTATATCTGTGGATAGTTTATCTGTGGGTGGCATCTCTGCTATTGGGCTAATTTGAGAATGATCCATACTGAGATATGAGATATCGCCTTGACAACGACTTTAGGACTGTTTATTTTATGAGACAAGTTGTGGTAGAATCCTTTCGTGAAGGCATTTTTATTCAGCACATCTGTCTCAGTATTTGGACTCGTCTTCTCCATTTTTAACTACACAGACTCTCCGCTATCAAAGAAGGCAGTCCACAGACGGTCCACTTAATCTGCCAAATGTGCATCCAAAGCCACACGTTAGTCACAGTCTGCCAGTGTCACCATGTCCATGCTTCAGGCTTCTGGCAGCCTGAGCTCACCAAATGAAATGAAATGTTTGCACTGAAGTTGGAATAATGAGATGCATTAAGAAATGCCCATCTGGAATATCTTGATGTCAATATAGCATTAGAAAAATTAGATAAGGTCTGATAATCCCTCGGATGAGTTATTGATTTCTGGCAAGGTAGTACCATGGCAATTCACGTGGCAGGTTCCTCCGCTCCAAAATGCGATTTCCACTGATGGCGTTTGGGCGCGGGAGAAAATGGAAGATATATTTAACCTGCTGAGAGGGAGGGTGATGAGAGGACATCTTGACACGCAGGTTTCATGGTGCAGCTGTGAAAATAATATGAATCTTTCATCCCACTTTTTTTCTTTCTCTCCTCGCGTACGTTACTCTATTCAGGCAGACTCTGTCAGTCAGTGCCAGGACTACGAACAGCCGCACACAAAAGGGACTCTTAAAGTCTAAAGGTCTGTGCTCCCTTTACTTCGCCTTGGGGTGACAGACAGTCCTCACCTCTCTGCACACCTAACCCCCACCCCCCTACAGCCGCCCCCCCTACCCCCTTCCAGCTCCACCGCCACATTGTCAGGGAAATCATGAGTATATTATCAGATGGTATTTAAAGAAGCGAGTTATCTATTATTCCTTTTATATCTCCGGTGCCATCTGCTCAGGCTGCCAGCTAGCCATCGGACTGGCACACTGGCAGACCACCCGGGTGAAATCCCCCTTGTGCCGCGGGACGGCTCTGTGTCTGCTCCTTTTTATTCCCTGCCATTTTAATTATGCCACCTCATCTCTATTTAGATGTGAGGGTTTGATAACGGCAGTGTTTCTGAATGGAATACCTGCCAATCAGCGGCTAATTTTTTTACTATCGCTTTCAAGACTCAGCTCCTAGGGGAGTGACAGCTTGGAGAGAATTTGCCTTTTTTCGGATTGTTTGAAGCTCTTTTGACTGCTTCAGCACAAGGAGAAAGCAAGATCAGACACCATCTGCAGCTCCTCACACTGTAATGCACTAATGTGTAGCCCATACCAAATACTGTTGTTGCAGAATCAAAATTATCCATTAGGAACTCAACACTTAATATAAAGCGTTTTCTATAATTCTCTTACTCTGCCTGTCTCTTTGTCTCTTATGTCTCTCTCTTTCTCTCTCTCTCTCTCTCTCTCTCTCTCTCTGTCTTCTTGGTGTCGTTCTGCCAAATAGTGCAGATCCGAATCTCAGCCAGGAAGAGTGTGAGATAGATTAGCCCCCCTCTCTCTGGCTCTGGCCCAGTTATTAAAACTCCAGAGGATTTCCACTGCCCTGTCAGCAGGCAAGCAGACACAACAGGAAATGTAAATGAAAAATTGAATCTTCCACCTCGGTGTAGCACAGAGCAGGAGTGTGTGTGTGTGTGTGTGTGAGTGGGGCAAAGTTCTGACTCATAGAGCCAATTAAACTGTTCCAACCGGATGGTTTACCAATCGCACTCATCCCCCGCCCGAACATTGGCATTGGCTTAACTAATAGGGTTTGTTTGAAGGGAGACAATCCTGCCAACATCATTTTCCCACATCCTAAGAGCACCATGATCTCAAACAGCCAGCAGATTATGGCTTTTCCACTTCATGAAACTGTTGTTGTTATTTCATGTGAAAAGTGTTAGATTAGTCCCTGTTTTTTTCTATTTACAAGCAGATCTAAGGTAGCTCAAGCTGACAGCTCTGGGAAGCTGTGAAATGACATTTTCTCTGGCAAACTATGTTATGCTCTAATGGATTAGAAAGAAACTCCTGCTAAATCTATTATACATACAGTACATGGCCATGTTTCCTTTTTTTACAGGTCTAACAAAACATGTTGCAAGAAGGGGGCTTTCTGTAATTGTTTGAGAGGCAGCAAGCATGTAAATGGATGTAGAATTATATTACAGTTAAGGTAACACAGTGGGTCAATCAAATTACAACTAAAAGAAATCCCTTTCTTCCACCCATTCCTGTTTTTTGTCCTGACTCTGTTCCAGGGTCGTGGCTGAAACCGGACGACACTGTTCCCTTGAAGACCAAACGAGCAGATTTTGCAGCTGCCATCTTAGGCGGCAGGATGGTTGTAGCAGGTGGTCTAGGTATGTAAACATATCTTGCTAGCACTGAAGCAAATTACGTACAGCATCCTTGTCACATGGATGGATCTTAGCCTGGCATAGCCAGAGGTTTACTACAGCATATGTCTGGTGACAGCCATGGAAGAAATAGGTCTGTATGGGAATGACTATTGTGATTTATGAAACAAAGTAATCCATTAAGGTCATTAATAATTGAAGTCATGTTTGACCCTGCAAAGCTCAAATGGTTCTGCATTTGAATAATGCTCTAATTATCCAAGATGACAGCAATTCAAACAACTAGCTTGTATGAGCAGTTGAACAGTTCAATTTGAATTGTGGACATCATTTCTATGACCATACCATGTTGAAAGGGGGGTTTAGATGGACCACGCACCAGAAGAATACCTAAAGGTTCTGTTTACCATACAGACTAATAGAAACAGGACCTCAGAGGACCTATCAAAGGGCTCCTCTTTTATACTGAAATCTCTTCAGATTATTTTTCAAGACTTAAGCAGTGAATTAGGGGAGGGAATTTCACCTAAATTGAATATGCCATTCACAATGACTCTTTATAAACGGGAGCGCAGAAACCCAATTTGCCCATAGCTATAGGAATAGGATAGCTCTGTTATTAAGAACCAGAGAGAAATGTTAAAGGTATTTTGAAGAAAATCCATTATACTAAGAGGTCATATATCTCCAGGAAGGACAGGCGGTTCTTGGAATGACCTCGTGGAGCTAAATGTAAAGTGCATTTTTTGTATATTATAATGAGATGGTGGAATGATATTCAGTTTCCTCTGACAATTCTTCCCACCCTGCATAAATGAATACATATTCATCACATTCATTTATTCCACACCGCTGGGGTCATGGTAGTGTGTGAAAGCTAGGTAGGTAATGGACGTGACTATGTCCCTTTGTAAGTGGAAGCTACAAGTACTTGTTGAAATATTTGTTCATTCTGAAACTGGCCCACAGATTGATAAAAGTACTTTTAATGAAATAGGCAATGAATTGTGAAGGATTGTGAATGGACAAAATCAGCAAATTACCTACTCACCAAATTCCATCATGTTTGTGGATAATTTAAGATTAGAGGGTATGTCAGAGTAAAACAAAATGTATCATTGGCCATATTTTAATTTTGGCACATTCATTCCTCTGACAATACATTTCTGGGAGTCCTCATGGGTCCTCATCAAGTCATCTATTGTGAAATTGCCCTGGAGTGGTGGAGAGATATAAAAGGCTGAATGTTCTTTTTGATTCTGTTCAGACAGCAGAGCAGCAGAGTTGCAACTGATTAATTAACACCCCCACCCTCCCTCCCCCCAGGCCACCAGCCCTCCGTCCTGGACACGGCCGAAGCATTCCATCCACAGAAGAAGAAATGGGAGCCTATCGCTCCGATGGCCTCTCCCCGTTGCTCGGCATCCTTCATTGTCATCCGCGATCGCCTGTTTGTAGTGGGCGGCGTCAATCAGATTCCCAGCCCAGCTCATGAGGTGCTGTATATAAAGGAGAAGGAGTGCCTGTAGCACACACAAAATTGCAGTATAATATTTTCAAAGCGTTAGCTCCCCCTACAGGCCACGCTTTCACAGCACAGTCAGACCTTCAGCGCCATCTGCAGGCTCACTTGTGAGAACCGGTTGCAAGCTGTAGCCGTATGGAACGTAGCTGTCAAATTTGAGCAGTAGGAAGCCTTAACCAATAGCCAAAGACTGGCAAAACTACAATCACATCAGACCGTGTCCCCACAGCATAAAAAAGTCATGACTATCAGTACATACTATAAACAAGACTGTAAATAGTAATCCATTCACATATGCAGATTTTTACATTATTTGAGGAGCTGGTTTTCTCTGTAGATAACTCACTTATTCAGGAATACAGGATGCATTCAGTGCAAAGTGTCTTTAAATGTGTTAACTTTTCAGCTTTCACAACGTGCACCTTGTGAAGACTGCGCTGGTGTCAGTATTCTTGTAGCAGAATGCACTTAAGTTTTATGTCATTTATCAGCAAACCATTGTGGATAAGTGTGTGTTTAAACAGTGGAGATAATAATGGGAGGTGAAGGTCATTCAGCAGAGAAATGCCATAAACAAATTGTATTTTTACAACAACAGTTAAAGTGCCATTTGACAGACACAGTGAATAACTGGCTGACATTTATTCTCTCATGAAACTGAAATTCAGATACTAAATAAATGCAGTCTAATACAGCGTTTTTTATTTCATGCCACCCTTGGGGTTTCAACGTTAAGAGCACAACCATTGCGACAATTTCTGGTATGTAGTAAACATTTTTGTCGTAGTTCAAAGCAAAAAATAATAGTAAGGAGGATATAATATAAATGATGCAGTATCCCCAGGGTGATTGCATATTGCTAGACATGATATTTTTAGCTGTGTTAAATTTAATGTATAGAATTAGATATCTTTGGAAACTGCACCACCAAAAGGCCATCAAGAGCAAAACACAGCATGCTTATGTCATGACTTAGTCAATAGAATTTATGCTCTGCCATTGTGGATTGCATGTTTAATGAAACAAAATACCCATTTTACTTTTTTAGTTAAGTTGTGCAATTTGCATTGCTGTCAGATAATTAGGACAATACAGTATAATGTTTATGATGTTTTTTAGGAAATAGTATGTCGGAAGGGCAGTTTGTGCAATACACTGTTGCAGTACCATTTTGATATGGCATTGTCATAGGGCTATACCTAATACTTGCATAGAAGTAATGCAGAGGAGGAGAGATATAATTGTCCTTGTTATTGTTTAATGTATGAATAGCTGGTCTTTGTTATGGTCTTTTTAACGATTCTGTAGCATGTGTCAAGGACATGCAGTAAAAAAGCCATAATTACCACCATGGTCTTGGAGCAGGTACACCCCCCTCACTAGCACCTGTGGTTTTAATGTCAACCAATTAAACATTTTCTGAAGAAATACATGTGTGACTATGTGTGGCTCATGCTTGACTCTCATTGTAAAACAGTCTGAACAGATTCCTCCAATAATGTAATGTTGCCCATGTTAGTATTTTCCAATCATAAGACTTGGTCATTTGTAATGTAGAAAATAATGCAAATAATTTCTGAAATCTCTTTCCACTAACAACTACTCTCAGCTACTATATTTGGGACATAAGACTCTATCATGCACTCTGTCATCTCAACATAAACAATGTCAGATAGTATCTTGTGTCTTAATATGGTTGCTTCTATGCACAGTACCATGTTTTGACCTTCATGTGTGATTATCAGAAAGGTTGTGGGTGCATCATCCGTTAGCATAAGCGTCCGTGCTGTGACAGAGCCTATATGTCTTGATAAGGGCGTTCTCATCCTTTCTGTTTCCCCTTGCCCGTGTCAGACGCCCGCTGTCTCGCTGAGCCCGTGCCAGGAGCCTGGGGGTGATACATCCGTATTGATTTTTCTCTCCTCTGCTGGTTAGCCAAGGAGCAAACACACTTTTTGTCATGCAGCTCCATCTGTGTTGAGGACTGCCACAGTCCTCTTCAGAGGTGAGGTGCCTCACTTTACTCCGATAGTGGTGACTGCTACTTTATACTGCTTCTGCAATGTCATAGAAAGTAATACAATGTAATGAAACTGTTACCAATGCTGTGCCATTCATTCTGGGATGACAGGGTGCAGGAGTTTATTTCTTGGAGTTCTTTGCTTCCATCTCCTCCGCATCAGTGATATGTACTGTAGAGAGACATCATCAGCGTTTTTTGCAGGCTTAGACTGCACCAGGTGATATGGCTAAGTGTAAGATTGCAGCATATTAGTGAGTTTAAACCTGCCAGGTAACCTCATAGGTATAGGAAACAAGTTCCTAGTGTCAACTCGTGCTGTAACTTTGTGAGTTTAAAATAGCAAGAAGTAATAATATGGCCATAGCTCCACTCCTCTATTACATAAACTGTAAAGGCATCTGTGATTATATTTGCCTCTCAGGAATGTATCCTTTCATACAGTAGGTGTCAAAGCTACACACTATTCACTATTCATTTGTACTTGCTGCATGAATAAACAGTGCAACAGGGGAAACCTTTGAAACATTTTGTAAGCAGTTTAAGAAAGGAAGCTCAGCAAGGGAGAACAGAGCAGGTAGAGATCTCTGACAACACTCAAGAGAACTGTTCCAAAAATGTGTTATCTAACAGTGGCTTTTGCATTTAAAAGTAAAACTCTCTGAACAAGACAAAAACATTATTCCATTGTTTATTTTAGCCCTCTTAGACTACCATGGAGTCACCTGGATTACAAACATTTTTTTAATCAGCCATACATTTGAATTGCACATAAATCACTGTATTCTGTATTGTCTGAAAGGTATCCCCAAACCACAAAAATTAACATTTGAGACATATTCCCAAACATTTCCTTTCCCTCCTCTGTATAATCTGCAATCTATAAACTGCATGATGCACTAGTTTCATGCTGATCTAATCACTCTGATATTCCAGGGGTTTCATATTTCTCCTCATTCCACTGCCTCATGATTGTACAGTGCCTCCACTTACAGGATCTGAATGTATATATAGGACCTGTCACTAGGGGGCACTATAACAACATTATACTCTTGCAGTTTACAACAAACCTGCAGAGATGGAGGGAGGGATGGAGCTGCTGTGTTAACTATAAGATCAACTATATTTTATTGATGATGCCATGATTTGTAAATAGATTAAGATGATTTATTCTCCAATGTATGTGCTGTAGGTGCTCTGTGGACTTGTTACTGAGAAGCGTAAGTTAGATTTCAGCTACTTCACTATAATTCTAAACCCTGAGTCTGAGTCTGAATGCAGAGTGTGTTCTGATGTTGGGCTATCTGAATGAATGGGGACCAGTGAGCCTCTGTGAGATCTTGCCACTACTGTACAATGAACAGATAAATAATATTCTGTGCCTGCCTCAGCCTCAAGCAAATGTTTGTTTGTTTCCGTGTTTTATCAAGTAGCAATAGAAGTTAAAAGGATAAAAGATGTACTGGTGCGTTAACATAAAAGAACAGGTATTAGCCTACTAAGGCCTCTAGAGACTGTCCATTTTTCCACAGCAAGTAACCAGAAACCATCCACAACTAGGGAGATTTTCTCTGTCTCTGTCAGAATGACGTGCAAGCTCTCTTGACAACGGCACCTTTTTGTTCCACTGAGGTGTGCGGACGGGCCGACGTGTGTTTCACCTCCCAGGGCTATCTGAGGTGAGTCGTTCTGAAGGGGAATAATGTGACTGTTAACGAATTTCACGCATGCTGCCCGGCGTGTCGCCAGGCTACTCTGTAACCAACCCTTACTGTTCTGCGTGCCTCTAGAACCCTTCCACTGGGGTACTTAAGCGGTCATGTGGCCAGTCCCTGGACTGAAGGTCTAGTGACCTCTAATGTAAAGTAGATGATTGCCTCCAGTGGTGCCCCACAATGGGATGGCAGCTCTTTTTTCAGTCTGCGTTCTCTGGAAGCTTTTTCCACATTAGCTATGTTAAGTAACTTCACAGTAACACCACTTCCTTTGGAGGATTAGACCAGTGTGAACTAGACTGTTATCCAACAGAAGAAGATGAGGGCAACAGGGATAGTTGAGAGGGTATTGATTAATCCTGAAACAGCAATTTGATATAATTCATCAAACATCACGTGATCACAGGACGCACCATGTTTAATGTGTCACTTGTTCTGATCGGAGATTAGAGGTTGATTCTGACCATGTAAAGCAGGGGTGTCAAACATAAGGCCCAGGGGCCAAATCAGGCCCGCCAGCAGGTTTCATATACGGCCCCCCAGATGTTCTGGGTAGGAAAGGGAAATTAGAAAAAAAGATATTCACATTCAGTTGTCTTCAATAATGTGTAATGAGCAATATCTCTATGATATGATAAATTGATTAAACCTAGCACTACAAACCATCCTCAGGAAGGAAGAAGGGGAAGTAGGGCATTTCGAGAAAAAGAGCTGTATATGACAGCAGTACATTATTTGTACTTGTTTGCTCATAATATCATCAAATGATACTCTGATACACATGCAGAAAAATGATAATGACCAGTGACGGCCCCCCACGAGGTCTCATTCCAACAAATCCGGCCCACTACCTAATATGAGTTTGACACCCCTGATGTAAAAGTAGCCTGAGCTATTAATAGTTGGGAAAATATCCTTTGAACAAACATCAGGAACCACAATCAGTGAAGAACAGGAGTTACCTCCACTTACTTTACTCCTAATTTGCTGTGCAAACAGTCATTTCAGGGTCTCCCATGACGTGTCCATAATACGCGCTGGGGTTTTGAGGCTAGTGCAAGACGGCGGGGCTTGGATTTAAACATGGAAACAATTTCATAATAGATTGCTTTCAGGAGCTTCTGGGAAATGGAGTTGCCTTAATTTATTTAGAGAGTGAATAAACTTATGAAACAGAGAACTATCATCATGTAATCTATTGATTTCAACAATGTAACTGTATTCTAAATACCAACTATTTAACTTGTAACTGTATCGGAATACAGTTACTCATAATTTGTATTCTGAATACGTAACGCCGGTACATGTATTCCGTTACTCCCCAACACTGCTTGTCAAGCAGGCCATGATTTAAGAGATCCATGTTGGAGATGGTGGCAGGTTTTACCCGATACTTTTGTTCAGGGCTGATGCAATATTCAGTAAACATTACTTGGCCTCAGCAAATCAGCTGAATGGCCTGTGTGTAGTTCCCCTTGGGGATCAATAAAGTATCTATCTATCTATCTATCTATCTATCTAGTTTATTGCTGGTATGCCGATGGATTGATAACAGGGATAGGCCTACACACCACGCAGGTCTGCAAAGCAGGTCTTGGAAGAAAAAAATCTCTTGCACCTTGTGACATGTAAAACATGTACTGTTGGATCTTGGAGAAGTCCTGTGGTGTTTTTTAAAACCGCCAGTTCCACTCAGTTTCTTTTGATCCTAATTCAGTTCCCATTACAGCTTTGTTGACAAGAAGTAGCATAATGTCTCAAGTAACAAAGAGCCAAAATGTGATGACAATGTCTGAAATTTGGTTTTGAATCATATGATTTTCATATTATTGGACTTTTCTACATTGTAGGAGGAGAAATATTTCTTTTCTCATTTGGGAAACCATTCAGTTCTTTTACTGGCCTCACAGAATAGCCCATTTTGCTCCCAGAACAGCATCACTTTTGATATGAAATAGTTTTATATTTCAGTATATCACTTTTTTATTACCTCTCCGAAAGAGGACAACACATGCTGTGGACATTTGTATTTGTATAATATGTACAGTACCATATGTTCTACTCGGACATAGGTGCATGGCTTCCATGTTTGTATAGTTAAAGTCCTCCATTTCTTCCAGGAATAAATCAATGTTCTTAGTAAACCACCAGTGCAGTGTGCAGTAAATCGATGCCAAATGTAAGAATTTAAAAGAGAATGAAGAGACCTAAATCAAAACTATGAACTATGATGAAGCTATTATGAATGACAACATAACTAGCTGCTTTTTGTTATATAATACAGTGACATTATGAGTTACAATATGTTACCAGTGCACAGGTCTTGAACCGGAAAGCAGGTCAGAACATTATGTAATTTCAATGTACTATTTCTGTTGGCCTGCTGTTGTCCCTAAATGTAAACTCTCTGAACTTGATTCCTCAAGCAAAGTCCAAGGGGAGGTGAGAGGCTATGAGGAAAGATTGGTTTTCAATGTACATTGGTTTAGATGAACATTTGGCTCCTCAATAAAACATTGACTGGGTTTGTCAGGTTAATTGTTGAGACTTGTTACCCATGAATGTGGTTTTGTACATGGTCTTGGTATTTCCCTCTGAGATTTCTGTAGAACTTCCTTCTACTATATTAGCTTTTCCTCTTAATTGTCTCATTGTCTTATTGTCTGATTCCAGAATTTCGTTGAATAAATGAGAGGGAATTCAATTCAAGGCTACTATGAGTGCTTAGATGGACTTACACACTTATCAATGATTTTACACAGACATTTTACACCTATATAACAGTCAGCTGAAGTGAGGATTTGAAACAGAGGGTCTCCCAAAGTTATGGTGGCTAAAATGGGCTTGTTTGGGCCTCTCTTCCCTATTCAGCAGAGTGAGTTGAGGAGGTGCTAACCATTCATAGTGACTCAGGATCAGTTTTCGTCCAACCGAACATTCTTCAGGGAGAAAAGAGCTCCAGGGAAAGAACTGGCAAAGGCTGCTCTCCGGGTTGCCAAGGAGAGAGTGGCTGTCGTGAAGCAGTTGTCATGGCAAGATTTGTTTGGTCTCCCATCCACACTACCCTGTGCCACCTCACTTCCTGGTAGAAAATCATTAAAGTTGTACACCTCCACTAGACAATGAACCACTGAGCAAAGGGTTTGTCATCAACAGTTGGTTTAATCCTTGAGTTATCGTGACCTCAATTCTGATTAAATTATTTGTGGATATCCTTCTGAGATCATCTGAGAATTGAAACGGAAAAAAACTGTGTGATGTTGGCACACATCTCCTGAATAGGGGTGGTCAGACGTCTGACAGGCTCAGTTTTGAAGGTCAACATTTTCCATTTAGTCTTTTAGCTTTGTTGATTCTTGGATTACAACTTCAACATTATATTACAACAACTCCCTTGTTGAATAGGATGACTGAGTGCTAGTGCACTGAAGTGTAAAAAAGGTTATGAGATTTTACAAACAAGGTTTGGGAGAACTATTGTAAGAAAATGTCTGATTATAACACATAGCTTAGGTAAGAACTTCTAAGATCGAATTTTAAAAGTTCCAGCACTGTGTTGAGTCTTTGTATTAAAAGTTCTAAAAAGCCGACGTTTCGTAGCAATGCTACTTCTTCAGGGCTTTAGGGTTTTAGTGCTTGAATTTCCCCTGGGGATCAATAAAGTATCTATCTATCTATCTATCTATCAGCACATGGTATGGTATAGATCTACTGTATGTAATTCCTTAGCTCATGAAATAACCATCACTTCACAAAACATTTCTGCTATCTATTTCAGAAGCATGCTGCCAGGGACAAGCTTTCCAATATCAGTCAATGGCATTCTGTAGTGACCACTTCCACAAGCCAGTGGAATAATGCTAGCCTAGCACTAGCAAGGCATTTTCAATGAAGTCGTCACTGGGATATGTTGGCTGTTGCCTGACCACTTAAGGTTGCTTGAACCTCATGAACATTTTTCACGATACTGCCTGTCTTTTGCCAGGACGTAGTTGTGGATATCTAGAAGCTGAGCTAAGATCTGATACAGAGATAGGCTATGGCTCAAATATGTTTAATATATCCACTAATGTGTACAATGAAGTGGGCTGTGGAATTAAGACCATTTTTTAAATGTCACAAAGAACGATCAATAATAGAAGTGAAACACCAGTTTCAATCATCGAATGGATCATTACTAAAATTGATATAATGATCTTCCTTGTCATTTTCCATGTTAATGAGATGGAACTGAAACACTTGAAAATTCAGCTGTCAAATCATTTTTGATTAAACTACTACTACTTAAATACTCCCTTACAGATTTCACTTTGTATTATCATTATGGTGTTTCATTATTGTGAATGTGCTGGTCCTAAAATATTTTGGTGATAGAAACTTCAAAATGAACACAATGAGATTATTTTGCAATGCATACTGTACTACTCCGTTTTGATCATTTTGAGAAGGGTGAGCCTGAAAACACAAATGTTAGTTGCATTGATTGCTTATTGTGTCTACAAGACAGAAGGAACCTTCACTGTTTAACATTTACAGTATGCCCATATACATGTCTGGTTTTCTGTTTTCAGCTAGTATCTGCCAAAAGCGTAACAGCTGCAGTTCATCCTCTTTAGAATAAGAAATGAATGAACTTTCATTCACATACGCACACTCAAACATTAAACATTACAAGCCTCCCCAGTGGGACTTGATCTGCTGTAATCTGTGGCTACAGACACCAGTTTAGAATATAATGGTGCTCTGTAAATGTTTACAATGTACAAGGCTTTCACCTCAACAGTTATAAGATGCGTGTATTCCAAAATGTTCTTATTTCTGGAGGACAAATGTGTGACATGGAATTACAGAAGGCATCTCCTTTTCTTACTCATTAGACTAAGGCATTCCAATTACGCCAAATATCTTGTGGTCTATTGTTGTGTACTGGATACAGACATTACGGTTGTGATTTTATTCGAATGTGGAACCAAATCTTCAAGGGGGGCTGAGTCTGTAAGAATGAGTAAAGATAGACCAGATTTGGCCTACATACATGTTGACCTGTGCATTCCACTGGTCTAAGCCAGCCCTTTACCCCAGTTTACCATGCAAGCCGGGCCCTCATATCAATTTGTCTATTTGACAACTTGCCTTAATTCATTCCACGTTTTCCTTTGAAATAAACTGGTTCTTTGTCAAAGATTTTTAGCAAGTCTCCTCTATAGCAAAAAAAGTACACTTATTGTACACTTATCCTAGTGTCTTAAATAATGTGTAAAGTAGCATGTTTCTTCATTAATGTGATGAATTACTTGTTTAGATTCACAAAATAAATAATTGTGTATTTAATTGCCTTTATGCCATGCAGGCTCTTCCTGGAATGCTATTTAGCCAGCTCATATATTTCCAGTGGATCATCAGCTGTGTTGTAGCAGCTATTGTTTTAGTGTACCTGCACTGGAAAAAAAGAATTGCTGGAATTACTTGATTTCATCATGTACATCGGTTGCAAATGAATGAAATGTCTAGGTTTACGAAATTGATTCATGCTGTGATAACCTAATTTGATCAAGTAGGCCTAATTTCAGTGAAATTGATTAAGTTAAGTTTATTTGAAGTATTTATGTATAATTCAACGTCATTGTGTTATACAATACAGGTGGTATGAAAGTCAGCATTAAGATGTACTTAGTATTGCAACATCCATGTTAAAGGATGATAGCTTTGATTGTGTTGTGGAACTATATTAAAAAAAATTCATTATTATTGAAAATACCTGTGCTGAAACCACTGATACGTTGTGCATGCTCAATACCTAATGCATTCATGGTGGGAACAAAGCACGGTTTATCTCAAAGTATAACATAAGATACAACTCGGCTCCACATTCTGCTGGTCTCTAAGCATAACTCTCTTTAAGAAACTCATGTGAAAACTTTTGGCAACACTGTTAGCTGCATATCTCAGTGTTCTTGCAAAGGCTCATGGGAACACAATGAAATAATGACACCAAAGCATCCCATGTGTTCATTTGCCTCACTGGTTCAGTACTTACTGTAGGTATATTGTGTTTTCAATGCACATTATAAATGAATGGGAAATTTGTTAAGATTTATATTGACTTTTTAGTTTTTTAGCAAAAGTATTTGAACAAGGTGAGACTGGTGAAATATATGCACCTTACTGTAGTGGTGTAGTCTAGTTAGCTGTAGTGGGTATACTGTGATCAATCCCAAATGTTAATACCTATCCTTGCCTATTTTAAGTGGTATACTGAGATGGTGATGCTTTTTAAGTGGGTATACTGCATAGTCCTGCATATTACGTAGACTACACCACTACCTTACTAAACAAGGGATTTTTTGTGCATGGATGTTGACTGGTTCTTGGCCCCTCAGTGTATGATGTGGCCCCTTTGTGGCCCTTGTCTCAGAAAAATCCTAGAACCGCTACTGCCCATGACCATACTAAAAGTTCGTAATTTATACCTCACAACAATCGCAACCTTGTACATCTTCATATGGATGCGTTAAGGTGGTATCTCCACCTCACTTGATGTTAAGTATCAGGGCACACTTTTGAACATGGCACACCTTTGAATAGGCATATAACACTGGTCTATATAGCTTCACTTTGGTGAGTAGCACGAGACAAACTAATGCTATGACAGGGTATTTTCAAGTCTGTGATTATCCACAGTGGAGAAATTAACAGCATCAGGGGACCTTGTTAGGGCTGGTGGAAATGTGCATGTGTATGTCATTCTTCTTCTTCATTATTCGTCTGTGTCTGCCCATGGGGCCTGTCTTACGATGTCTTTCTTAACAATCCAATTGTGGGTCAAACCCACCACATTGTATGATTTCTTGGCCCTCACACATGTAGACATGAAGTAGGCTACTACTGACAGGGAATTATGAAGGTAAAAGGTTATCGGTTTCTCATAGAGCTATTTTGTCATTTGATGCTGATGTATTGAAATCCATTCTTACTTATTATGACCGCCGCGCAGCGAAGCGGCGGTCATATAGGTTTAGTCAGATTTTTTTTTTTTTTTTTTTTTTTCTTTTTCGCATGTCCAAATTTCCGTCAATGATTCCCGGGACACTGAAAGACCGGGGTAGACAAAACTTGGTGGGCATGTAACCCCATATGGATAGCATGGAACCATCGTTTTTCGTTTTGATCTGTAGCCCCCATCGCTGGACTGCACCCCGAAAGGAGGTAGGGCAGACACAGTTTTCTGTGAATATCTAGAGAACCGTAAGGTTTAGGAGGACCACCTTTTTTTTTGTATGTTGATCTCAAGGGGCCATGTCAACCCATTCCATAACCACTAATTTCATGTATAGCACCACCTAGTTAAACACAAAAAAAGTAAAAATGAGGTGTTGTAATTGTAGGTATCTGTGACCTAACATAGTCAAAACTGCACAAAATTGGAAGTGTAGGATCATTTTGACACCTTCTGAATGCACGCCAAGTTTCGTGGAATTTTGTTCATGGGGGGCCACACAATAAATTAATTTATATTACTATACACCAACTGGCCTGTAGGTGGCGGAGACAGTTTTCTGTGAATATCTCGAGAACCGTGGGGCCTAGGGGGTCCACCTTTTTTTTGTATGTTGGTCTTAAGGGGCATGTCAACCCATCCCATTACCACTTATTTCATGTATAGCGCCACCTAGTTAAAATTAAAAGCAAAAATTAAGTGTTTTCATCTCAATATCTCTCTGGCTGACAAGGTCAAAACTGCACGGAAAATTAAACAATATCGGTGCCTATGGACTAGGCTGGGTGAACCCAGCCTGATCTGCCGCTATTTATTTTTTGATTTCTTAAAGATTGAAGCTTGGTCTGATGAAAGCCAGACTAGCCATGGACCTCAGTTAAACAATGCAAGGGAACATGAATCAGCCTATTTTTGCACTAACAATAACGGACAAAAAAGCTCTTCAACTTTGGCCCGTTAAAATGTGTATGAACAGTCTAGCGGCGCATTTCATCAAGGCCCATTTGGACATGTCAGTTATTTTGCACCACTGGTTAGATGTAAAAACAGCATTTCGTTTCAGACTAGGCTACTGTTACTTAATTTGTGCATTAACAATAACGTTTCAGACTACTGTTACTTAATTTGTGCATTGACAATAAAGTATTACATGAACTAAAGATGACTAAAATCTTATGTAGAAGAAGAAACATTCACAAAAATCCATCCATCCAAAAATGACCTTTGTTTTGATAGCTGTTGAAAAACGGCATGGAACTGACAGAGATGGTTTTTTTTTGTTTATAAATACATAAAAAAATAAATAAATAAATAACATTATGCTGATACCTTTTGCTTTTCCCAAATACAATGTAGCCTACAGGTGTAAGTGACCTTTCATCAATCCAGTTGCAATGGATGAACTGTGATGAACTGCCCTACTTGTGATTGTTTAGAGATTTTAAAGGTTTTATAACAATTCTACATCTTCTTTGGCTATTCTACAATCTATTCACCTTTTCAGCACCAGTAGGGTACTTTCTGTGCAGCCGCTTTTACACTCAGGCATGCCAAATAAGCATACACAAAAAGTTTCAAGAGTGGGGATGGGTAAAATATGGAGACAAATTGAAGTGTGATTTATTTTCGCGGAACGGATGTACAGGACTGAGCGGCGGTCATATTTTGTACCGCTATGCGGTACACATCTAGTTTTACAAAACGTTGCTGGCATTAGCCACTGTCAGTTAACAAACACCTCCACCTCTGAGATTCTGTTTTTTGGGTTGTTCATGTTTCATGTTCGTATCCATTTCGAATTAATATGAATGAGAAGTTTCCGTTTTGTACCATTAAAATTGACAGTTATTGGGAGATTAATAGGCTACTGTATTCAGCGAGGATATACCAGAGCCCCTCTGGGATATAACATAGGCCTGTATTATGCATTGCAAATTCTAAACTGAACACTATTCCATAGTCCGACTGTCATAGTCGTTCTATGGTCGACTGTTCTATGGTCGACTATGACAGATGTCAGGCCTACATGTATTGACATTCCATTTATGTATTGACCGTAAAATGCGTGTTAAGCTAATGAAATTATTGTCACCATAGATATATAGGCCTATCTATGATTGTCACTTACTAGGCTACAAAAAATGGTGACTGCCGGTGACATTTGTAATGCCGGTCACATTTGTAATGTGGGTAACCTTATTAACGCACATCTCCGGCTCTGCTATTTTGCACTAATGTTAAATATTTTGCACTAACTACAAACATCATTAAACTCCAAAGTCACCTAGTCAGGTAAACCGTTTAAGTGAGTAGCTGAGCCAATCGGTTGTGCTAAGCTATTGGTTTTAATGTAGGCTACTGCAGCGCGCGTCAGCTATGCTCCCGCCTTGTCACTTCCTGCTCGCGCGAGTAATATAGATGCGCAAGACTCGCGGAATGTCAAATGGAACAATGTAACGGACCGGAGTGTGAGCCTTAACCGGGGGTTACTTATTAATCCATGTCCAGGCCATAGCCCTACTTAAGGGTTGGAAAACGGTAATTCAAGCCCAAGAAACAAGCGGCCATAATTTGGGAAGGTAATAATAAGTGGTTCGCATAGAGGAATTCTACCGTAGCCGTGCGGCATCTCCTCGAATTTCAGCAATTTCCTAAGGTAGGCTACTGGTTGACTTCATAGCTTAAGCCTACCTGCCAAAGCAAACATCATCAATCAGTCTTTTTTTGCATTTAATTTAGCAAATTGGTCTCTCCGCTGGTATTGCTCGTGCTCTTCCTTGAGCGTAATTTCAAAGCTGCATGTCAGCTTGTTTGAAAATTCAGATAAATGGGTGGCGAAAGCCATAATGTGATGTACTTTATGTCTGGCTCCGTGTTAGTAAACAAAACGCATTCGTTATTAGGTTCTTCTGATTGTATTGAATCATTTTACATTTTAACGGAAAGTAGTTGTAAATGACTCGTGTTAGGCTTCTGAATGTGGCATTACTTTGGTTATTGCATCAGTCTTATCAGAATTACTTACTCAGTATGCATTCGTTTTATTCGTTTTTAGAAATAACAGTTGTTTCGGGTTTTACTGAAGTAACCATCTGTAGAGCAAATTTACGTCGCTCACTGCTCAGTATATGATCTGACTACCAAGTAGGGGGATTGTTGTACTGTGGAGGTAATGAGCAAATTGACGCTGAAGCGTATCCTTTGCGGATGTCCTTACAATTATGTAGAAATCACTGCGGATGTTTCCCATTTCTGGGGGGGGGCGTATATATTTATAGTCATAGGAAGCTAGTAAGGTATAATGTGCAATTTATAGATCAGCCTGGCTAGAGCGCGCAATACAGTCAACAATCAGTCAGAAAAGACGTGGGCGAGTTTACAACTTTTTATGTACACCCAACATGACCCAAACGTTGTTTCCAGCATACACTAAGTGTGGTGTAAGCAGCAAGTGTTAGTGTTTTGACTGCAGTCTTCTCATAGGCCTAACTGCTGCGCGAGATTTAATGCTAATCTCTCTGGAAAGTCTTTAATAAGACCTTTCCAGTACATTGTCAGATCGCGTGGACTTAATTCCTTTTAAATGTATTTTGTAATTGCTCTTTGCAGGTGACTTGGAACAGCTCGACCATATCACACGCTGTAACTCTATACTGGACTCCTCCGGACCTTTAAATACACCTCCCAAAAACTTATTTACCACGTGGTGTAAAGTGAGAAGCTTCCAACCCGGGACAACTGACGAGGGCTGGTTTGAAAGAACAAGTGAAATCTTCTCGTGATAAGACGGAACGGGACATTAGGTGAACTGACACGAACGTACATTCAGTGTGTATCTTTAGAAGATCCTGACGGTTTCACAACCAGATGCCGTCGAAGTCAGCAGCAATCTAGTTTGCTTCTGGTTCGCTACGGACAAGTTTTCAGTTTTCGCATATGAAAATAATTAAGTGTTGTTTTACTCATTTGAACTAGATACAAGCGTGTTGAATGGGGTCTATCATTTGTATGCTACCTAAGTACAGGCAAGATCTCTCACGAGCCTGGAGCACGGGGATGCACCTGCCTTTCTTATCCGACCTCTAAGAGTGGTACGCCTCTCCGGATCTCACTGGGTCGTCAGTTTACACCATCTTTAATGGGATAAGTAAACTTCTGACAAATCAAACCCCAGCCCGAAAAGAGTTATCTGCTCTCGGACCGATTTTCTTTTCTCATTAGAATATCACCAACATTCCGCATGGTACTTTGGTCGAAAGAACAAGACAAACTGTCCGAAATGTCCACCGGTGCGATAGAGATGAAGAAGGAAGCGGTGGCACCGGCATATCACCACTCGAACGGGTCGGTGCACCCGGTCATCCTGTCGGAGAGCCCCCAGGATCCGCAGCAGGAGGCAGGGGAGTATGAGCTCACTGAGGTGACTTCTTTCACGGACCGGGGAGACCAGGAGAGCGACCGGTCCGAGATGGTGGTCATTGACTGTCGGGCTAACGCCAAGGGGCAGCGGGAGGAAGACGCGCTCCTGGAGAACGCCAGCCAAAGCAACGAGAGTGACGACACCAGTACGGACCAAAGCCCCGTGCCACCACCTCCGCTTAAAGAGACGTCCTTCTCCATTGGACTTCAGGTCGTCTTCCCATTCCTGCTGGCCGGGTTTGGAACAGTGGCGGCGGGCATGGTGTTGGACATGGTGCAGGTTAGTGTTAAAAGTATTTCCGTGCTAACAATGAATGAAATTACTCCTTGAGCGGTGTCAAAAGATATAGATAGCAGATGTGCCTCAATCTACCATCAGCTATCCACTCAATGGCCACAATATGTTCAATTATGTTTATTAAGAAGGCAGCATTTTCTCGATCTTTGCCATAGGCTGATAGTATGGACAGGTTTCCAGTATTGTCACGTGCATCTGGTGCTTGCATCACGTGAGCTGAGTTGGTGCTACTCTGAGTATGGTCTGACACTAGATGCCTGTCAAAGTGTTTACATAACACTTCATCCCAAAGATGCCTACAGCACGTGATGCAGGCCTTAAATTAATTTACACTATAGCTTGACCATTTGTGTCCTTTTACCCATCTACAGCTTAATATGCTAGTAGTGGATGGTCTTTTTAGGGGTTTTTTCTCAGGATAATTTTTATTCTTCCCATCCTCACAATTGCACATGTTGATTGTATTCACTGGAACCTGTCTATAACCCCAATGAACCCTTTCCACAGCCCAGTAATGATAAAGCTCACCTAGTGAACTGAAACACACTATCACTGTCCAGGGACGGAATCAAATGAAGGCATGGTGAGGGGCTGAAACTTAAGTCTGAGCCTTGGCTGTTTTGTAGGGAGCTTCTGGGAATGGTGCCATGCACTCACACCACACACAAACACACACACACACAGACACACTCACACACACACACACACACACACACACACACACACACACACACACACACACACAGGCGCGCACACACAAACACACACACTCACACAGACAGGACTATCTACCTCCATGCAAAAGTAAACTGGCCTGGACCCTGTAGTCTGGTCTGATCTGGTCTGGTTGTCTTGCTCGGTGACAAACAGCTGCGAGGGCTGTGGAGAGAGGTATTTTGGAAAGTTGTAATTACTGTCAGGCTCGCCTCTTTCCTGTTGACTATGCCGTCGTCTCTGTACAGTATGTGTGTGTTTGTGCAGTCTCCCCGTTTAAAAATAACGACCGCAGCCTGGGCGACAGGTCATATATTTTGTTAAGGTCAGTCTTCGATGAAGATAAAGTCCGAGGTGTCTGGTTGCTGGGAAACAGTGACATTTCAGGCTGGCAAACTGGCAAGTCCCTGATCTTCACTGTTACCAATTTGTTTTCATGAGACTGGAGAGAGTACTACTGTATGGTGGTGGAAGTACGCAACTTCTCTGTTTGTAATGTTCATCATCAGAACCCTTTCTCCTTAGTGAAGATCATAGTGTAAGCTGCTTTAGATTAGACAGCTCTAGGAACTATTGCACGCCCTTCTACAGTAATCTCCCTCATCCTTCCAATATGTCCCTCTGGAACTCTCCATCAGTTCTAGTGGAAGTGTGCATTGGCACTGAGAAGCATTCCAGATGACACTGGCCATTAGACCGTTTCTGTGAGGGTCAGCAAGATGGACCTAAGGGTTGTCCAGCTTTCTGGCCCTTTTTTTTCTCTGTCACTCTGTCTTTAACACTGTCTTTCACTCTCTCTCTCTCTCTCTCTCTCTCTCTCTCTCTCTCTCTTTCGTACTATATCTTGCTTACTATCTTGCTCTATGTATCTCTCTAAGTCACCTGTTCTATTCAGTGGCTCTTACTGAGTGATTTCAGTAATAAAGCCACATCGAAGTTCATTGGAAATTTCACTGGTTTCCATGTCTGTCACTTGTATTAATTTCTCCTAGCATTCACTATTGTGTTTCTTAAGTGTATAAAGTGCCTGTGTTAGGCTAGATGGATGTGCTGTTTCTGATTTAAGGAAAGGTAGTGTTGGGTGTGTTGTGTTTGTTTGTGTGTAAGTGCGTGCAGTTGACGTAAGACACATTCACATTCATAAAACCTAATACAAGTTATGCAGGTGAGGTGACGCAGGAATTTGCTTGCTTGAAAAGTTCAAAAGGCTCCACCCTGTCTCCTCACATGCTCTGCCTGGTGCATCTGCATCATAATCTCTGAAACTCAGCAGCTGTTGCCTTGCTGTCTGCATTCATATCTTGAGGCGTCTTATGGAGAGTAGAAGGTCAGACCTGTTTGTATGTCAGATGTTGGGGAAAAAAGTATTTCTTTTGCTGGCAGGAAAACAAAGGCCTGCCACTAAACTCGCTCCCCACTCCCACATACACACACATACACACCCCCCACAGGAAGCCATCTTGGGTTCACCACATCCAGGCTCCCTTTTACAGGAAACATGCGTGGGTCACTGCTGGGAAACCAGCTCCCAACTTGTTGGATTTGGAGACTACCAGTGAAGTGTTATTTCTTTTAGGCAAAGTCGTAGTTCCTGTATGTGGAAATGAAACAGTGAGCTATAACTTTGCTAACTTTGCGTTGTGTGCGTCTGTGCATGGTCAAGATGTAAAACTGATTTATTAAAGCAAAACTACTTAATCAAATAGACGTGAATCACAAAAAGACTCTGTAATGTTGTTGTTTTTGTCTTTCCGACATGCCTTGTGGTCTTAGGATGCCGTGAGTTCACAGTGATCATCAGGGCGTCATGCCTGACAGTGAAAGTCTACTACAGTAAAGGGGAATGGTTGGGGAGAAGGGGTGTCCTCCCCCATTTGGTTATGACCATATAAGATGTGCCTCAGGGACACGGGGGAGGGGAGGGGGGTGCAGAGTGTACCAGCATTACACAACTGTGCAACCAGAGACCCCCCATCTGCATGCCAGACCCGGGGCTGCAAAGAGGTGGGTTCGGGGAACTGAGGAGTTGGAGGCATTGGCTAAATGAAGGCACAGCTCCATGGAAACGACATCATATATCTGCACGGAAGGGGTGTGTGTATGTGTGTGAGTGTTGTGGTGGCGGGGTGGGTGTTCAATGTGCAGGAGTTGCTTTAGACTTGGATTGTGACAGGGGGGTTGCTTTAGACCCTGGAAACTAAAGACTTTGTGGACAAGTGCCAAGCTGGACGACTGCCCAGTGCATTTTGGTTGGTAGCCACTGTCCTGGAAAAAAAAAAGTTTTTGAAACATGAAAGGCTAAAGAATGCTGTTGAAACACGCTACCACCGGAGTCAACCCTATCCAGAACCCCTCACTCACATCTCTTGCTAGCACTGCCTGTTTTAGGGAGAGTTTCTTTGGTATATTTGTCTCTGAGGTGAGACTATCCCCTACTCCCCATTAAATATATAGCTTCGACTGGCCAGCATTGATTTACACAGGCCGGTGTCAACACTGGAACTGCGGTGCAGCATTGGCACCAGCTTTGAAGATAAGCACTTTTTACTCTATATCAGTTTATCCCCTTTCTCTCTCTCCCCCTCTCTTTCTTTCTTTCTTTCTCCTTTCCCCCTTTCTCTCCCTCCATGACCCTAATGGGAAAAATGTACAATCATTATTCTAGCTATCACTGTGCAGTCATAAGCTTTTATTTTTTGACAGTAGGCTCAAAATGAATGCTTGACCAGTTGCTGTGACTGACCATTTTGTAGCACTGCCAGACACAGTGTAATGAGTCTGTTTTTTTGTAGCCAAAGCAAAGGTGTTGTTAGTCCCTCAACCCCCGGCTAAAGCGCCTCACGTCTGGCTTTGCTCAAGTTAATATATTTCGTCATTAAGGTCTTCATTAAGCAGGTCATTAAGAAATGATTTCCAATATTATTCCACCAGCCTGGCTGGCTGGACCTTGCCTAATGTGACTCACTCTCGTGGATGGAGAAAGAGGTCAGTGATGTCGTTAGGCACAGGACGTTTAAGACTCTCCGCTCAGCAGAGGCTTTTAAGAACATCGGCCCCAGCTGAGGTCGGCTCCGGTTACAGCGCCTGAGTCGATATGGAGAGGCAGAAACTGCTGAAGGTCAGAGTCCTGCTGCATCCTCAATGGTGCCTCCATCTATCAGGGGAGAACAAAGACAACACTGATTCCCTGAGCCTATTCTCATCTAACTCCAGATAGCCCAGTGTGAAGTGAACTGAAGTGTTGAGTAGGCTAACCGTTGTCCATGGTCTCTCTCCCTCTCTCTCTCTCCCTCCAACCCCACACCCTGACCCCCAGCATTGGACGGTGTTCACTGAGGTGAGTGAGGTCTTCATCCTGGTGCCGGCACTCCTCGGGCTGAAAGGCAACCTTGAGATGACCCTCGCCTCCAGGCTGTCCACTGCGGTGAGTAAACATGTCGTGCTGCAGGAGGCTGTTGGGTGACCAGTGCTCCTTCATGAAAACCACAACAGTGACAAACAAACACTAAAAAGAAAACAAACATATGCATTTCCCTGTGGCAGTAAGTTGCTTTACATAAGTACATGTGATGTAAATATGCCAGCTAACCACAAGGACGGTTTAGTGTCTCTACTAGCCTTGGTCAAGAATCGTTTACCCTCCCACACTACGAATAACACCCAAAGCATTCCACGAACAAGCCTTTTGAAATTGTTTGACATGATAGTTCACTAATCTTCTATGTGAGTTCTTTATCTTCTATGTGACTTCTTACCTGATAATCATTGTTCTAAACTAGATTAGTTGCTTTAGTAAATTACTGAACTGCTTCTCCTAAATTCGTCATGAGCTTTATGTCACGGCACACTGATCATTGGCCTAGCATTAATTCATAGTTGCACATACGTTTTTAGAGATCCATTGATTTAAGATCAAATTGTGATGGCTTAAAATACCGAAGAATGTTAAACAATGAGATTGGCTATTTATTACTTATTTTCCACAGCCAGAACCTCCTGTCTGCCATCCCTTGTAAATCAACCCTGACTTGGGGGCTACGTTTTTTTTTCAGATTGTAGCTTATTATCAGCAGATTAGGACCACGGGAAGGTCCAAGTGCTCTCATTATGAGCAAAGCTGGTCCACCGCTGTGTGGGGATTGAGTTCACATGACAACGTTTTGACAAGTTTTTTTCCCTCTGCGTCTGCTCTGTTTCCTCACAGAAACGATCCTGTACTCAGATGTTTGTCTGTCCTCCATTTCTTTCACTCACTTTTCTCTTTTGATCATAAAAAAACACTTGTGGTCTGGTGTGTTTACTTTTTTGTACAGTACTTATAGTTGTGGGAATGCTTGAATAGCAGCATTCATTTTGGGGTGCTTTCATCTTTACCATTTGGAAGTTAAAGTACAATGAGGTGCCTCAACCACACACTATTATGTAGGAATATTGCAATACCACTAAGTTCACTGTAGACAGAAAACAATTCACAGCATTTCCCCCCCTCACAAAGACATTCCCATTATAGACTATCTCAAACCTGGATTATATGTTTAGAGTGTGGGAGACACCACTAGGTGCAGCAGCAAGCCATGCAATGCAAACATCAGGGTTCATTTAGGGCGTCTGGGTGATTTTGAAACTCATTCTGCCTTGACCTTCACACAGTGCATACATTGATATGCACGCTGCAAATCTATGTAGTAAATTTCTCGAAGAAAGCTTAAAAGAATGGCTCTGGCATCTGCCATTATTAGCATGTCTTTAGGATCCTGCTGTACTCTGCATGCCCCACATGGCCAAGCTCTGTGTCTGAGTGCCATGCCTTATTAATGAGGCCGACCAGAGCGCTGGGCCCTTATGATAATGCTGTCATGCTTGGCGAATCGACTTCCAATAAGTCAGAGGTTGTGTGGTCGGTCTGCTCCACTTCAGTCTTCTCCACTCTCTGAAGTACTTTTATCTGACATGCAGTCATGCTGCCCCAGAGAGAGAGAGAGACCTCGCTACAGGCAAGGCCAACTGTGGCAGCCACAGGAGATGAAAGAACGTGACCTAGAGAGAGAGAGAGAATGCTGGACCAGCCTTATCAGTGTGGGTTTGCGTAATCACCACTCTACCACCACTCACCCCCAGCACCAGCGGACCCTCCCCTCGCTCTTGTGTGTGCAATGGTGTCACACAAACGTTTCTCTTATCTCCAGCGCCTGTCCTCTCCATGTGAGCCAGGGGCAGGCCGACTCGGTCCTCATGACTGCTCTGCTGCTCTCTGTGCTGCCGTCACTGCTGCTTTTGAAACAGTGCACTCCACCTCCCTGTAATCTGAGTAACCGTCGGCCCTGGTGGAGCGTGCTGACTCCAGACCAGCCGGTAAATTGAGCGCTGCATCTGTTGCCACACTCGCTGCCAGCAAGGGAACAGCCGCCATGACTGGCCTGTCAGAGTCAGTGCAGAGGCCAGCAGGCTGCTGGCACCTACCTAAAACAAAGCTCACTCCCACACACAAACACACACACAAACACACACACACACACACACACACACACACACACATACAAACACTACACATGCACTTTACCACACACAATGTCACACTTGCACACACACACTCACACACAGTTCCCCTTGCTTGTCCCTGCATTGGCAAGCATGTTTGTGCTGTAGTGCTGCCATTCATGAACTGCAAGTGATCCAAATCTTTTTTTCCCTACTGAAGGACAAAGATACTGCAGACCATTGCAACTATTCCCAGCTCACCTTCAGGCTTGGGACGTTGCCATTTTAAAAACTGCATAAACAAATTCACCAGTGCAGTAAGTATTTGGGGATTCACACAAATTTAGCATCCATTTTTACGGTCTCATAATGAAGCTAGGAGTTTAAGGACTCCTAGCTAAACCTTGTGTCCTTGGCAGTGTTAGTGTTGTCACTAGCAGTCCACAGTTTGTGCAGCAGAGGCAGAGGCTGTTGTAATGGCGGGGCGAGTCTCAGGGCACAGAGTCTCGCGGCAGTAGAGGCAGCAGCTCAGTGCGGTCTGGCGCAGTGTCAGCTTGGGGCCTCAGATGTATTCTCCCGGCGTACCGCAGCGATTGTGCTCCCTTCGCCATTCACACCAGCAGTGGTCTGTGCTGTGGCGATTGTACTGCCTCTCCCATTCGCACCAGCAGTGGTCTGTACCATGGCGATTGTACTGCCTCTTCCATTCACACCAGCAGTGGTCTGTTTCCACCCACGCGCCCCCCTCTGCACTGTAGCTCCACTCACTCAGTGCCTCAGCCACACACATAAATATACTCACCCACATCCACAAGACCTCCCCTTCTCTTTGGTCGATATGCTCTTTCTGTCTCTCTCTCTTTCTTTGTCTGTCCTTCTCTCGTTCTCTCTCTCTCTCTCTCTCTCTCTCTCTCTCTCTCTCTCTCTCTCACTATCTCAATCTCAATCTTACAAACACTCACCCCCACACACACACATTTTGAGTCATCATGTTGAAATTTGATTTTAGAAAGTCAAAAATAGGTGACTAAAAAAAAAAAAAGCAATACAGGCCCAACTGCATGACAAACTGTGGTCCAGGCCTTCTCCATTCGACTGGGCATGCATGGGGTTGCTTTGGGATGGTACTGTTCAGGTATGCTGCCCTGTACCCTCCCCACCCAAGCCCACCCAACCCCCAGCCGGCACAGAGGGCTCCTCTGTCAGGCCCAAGCCTCTCCACTCGACTGCAGCATCTGTTCTGAGAGATGAGATGAGTGCTGTGGCAAGGGCAGGGGGGACATGTGTGTCCACTGGATCAAACGCGCCTTTGTTCCACGCACTGCAGGGTTTTGTTCCGCCTGATCCTTGGGTCGAAAGGCGCCAGCAAAGCACTACATATTCAGATTGTGCCGCGAGAAGAAAAAAATGGTTAAAGAAAATTCAGATCATAAAGTGACCAAATGGGGCTCAATTAACTAAATAAACCATAAAGCCAGGAAAAGCAGCTGTATTAATATTCTGTGCACACTCCCTACTAAAAGAACCGAGATGATTCACAAGGGAGCCTATAATGGTTGGTCTTGTAAATACTCACTTCCTGTGCGTATGTGTCTCTCCAGGCTAATATTGGGCAGATGGATACAGCTCAGGACAAGTGGAAGATGATCATGGGAAACCTGGCCCTCATTCAGGTACATTCTATTTCTATTTCAACGATCTAGTGAGGTTGTTGAGGTCAGTGCCGTAAAAATGCCACGTGTTTGTATGTTTCTGGCTCAGGTTTTAACTGTATATTTACATTAGATTTACCGGTAATTGTATAATGATGTTATGTAAGCTTAGGTTTTAACTGTATTCAATTTACAAACCACGAAGAGGTCCTTTCTCTGACTAATCTGACCTGCCCTCGGTCACAGACTTTGGACTGTGGGTGGATGGAGGTTTTTGAGGAATGCAGGAGTGATCAGTAATCAGTAATCATGCTTTTGTCTGTTCCATAGTGTCAGTTTCAGCTCATTGTCATTAAGGAGAATATAACCATAGCATATGCCATTTGTTACAGTTAGACACAAACAAATGTAGTCAAATTTACTGATATTATTTAATGCATGAGGACATTTTTATTTATTTCTGTGCCAGAACAGCACAGTAGGACTGAATGGCACACATTGGTCAGAGCATCTAAAAGCCTCTAAAAACCTCTGAATGCCACACCACATAAGGTCCATAAGTTTCTGTGGACAGGTCAGTGAGTTTTGTTTGTTTGTTTGCCCTCGCAGGTCCAGGCCACTGTTGTGGGCTTCCTGGCCTCCATCGCGGCCGTGATCTTTGGCTGGATCCCAGAGGGTCAGTTCAAGATGGGCCACGCTGTGCTCCTGTGCGCCAGCAGCGTTGCCACGGCCTTCATCGCCTCTCTGCTGCTAGGTGAGCGGTCGCGCCAATACAACTGCTGAACGTACTCCCAGCACATACCCATAGAAAGCAAAGCCATCACCCAACACTCGACAAACTAAGATGTGTGCTCTTGGCAAAGCTGCCCTGTTATCGATGGGGTTCCATACATACGTGTACACTCCACATTCTCTCTCTTTGAACATGCACGCACACACACACACACACACATATGTATTTATAATCCAACTATCTCTATATATAAGCTTAGGTAATCAGTCTCATGATGTATAGTCACACCTCTAGTTATACTTAGTACAGGGCCCTTCATATCCCCTCCCATCTGTCCACAGGCCTGATTATGATTGGCGTGATCATCGGCTCCAGGAAGGTGGGCATCAACCCGGACAACGTGGCCACACCCATCGCTGCCAGCCTGGGTGACCTCATCACACTGGCACTGCTGGCAGGCATCAGCACAGGGCTGTACAAGGAGCTAGGTAAACACTACTGCGTGGCTCTGTTATGCATGTTATTACGGTACTATTTTAGCCATTAATTATTAACCGTCCATCAGTGTACCTTCCTGTTGTTAACACCAGTGAGTAATGCTAGGCTAAGCCTGTTTGTACCCATGTTGCACTGATGATTACACTGTTTTTGGATATTAGCTGTTGTCTTATTTATGACTCATGTTGTCAGCTGTCAGAATACTGAAAGCCATTAATGTTTTGTTTTATTTTTTATCAGCAGTAAGGCAGTGAGTGATCGTTTATGCCAAGAGTGTTATCAGCCTAGACAGATGGAGGGAAAAAGACACATGTGATGTGTCTTCAAACCTGATGTGTCCTTATGCTCACAGCTAAAGCGGCAGCAGCTTTGTTTTGGATGCACTTTCAGGACGCACAGTGGTGGTGTTGATACCCATAGGCTCTCCCTGCAGCTTCTGATTACAGTAGTCTGCGTATATTAAGCGTCTGCTCGTCCCAGATGCCTCAGTAGCCATCTGGCTGCCTCCCACCACACTGCAGCATCTCACCATGGTAATAAACCAGCCCAAGTATACAGTACAGCCAGGGAGTTTGTGGCTGTCAAATCAAGGCATAAATCTTTCTGTATTGTGAATCCCCTGATGTCGTAGAGGGCCATGTCTGGGGATGAGTGTAGCCACTCTGTCTGTGTGGCACTAAGTAACAGACTAAACCCAGACGAGACCGGTTATGATTAAGATGTTTACACTTGATATATGTGTGGCGCCGTAATTTTGTTTGTTCCTTAGCGTGGGAGTCAGTACCAGACACTGGTGAGACAATCCCCCATGTGGCGTACTGCAGTGGTCCACAGACCATGCCCTGCAAGGGGCTATTGTTAGCTGAGTGGTTGAGCGCCTAGCAACCACACCTTGGTTTGCTGGGGCAGGTCCATTCGCATCACTGGCACACGGCAGTGAGTCTCTCCACATGGGAATGTTTATGGCAAGAATAACGACCCCCCCCCTATCAAACTCACATTCCGTGGGCAAATGTAGGCATTTTTGGTGTTTATGTGTTTACTAGAGGTTAACCCCAGAAAAATCTCCCAGCATTCCCTCGCGACTGTTTGAGATGGTTGCAGCCTGGTTGTGGGAAGCGTAGAGGAGTATTACACACTTCCGTCTGCCTCTGTCACAGCCGTGGTTTTGAAACCAAATGTGTTGTGATGCTTTAGTGACCTACTGACCTCGAATCCCAGTCCCCCTTCACCCACTGAGATTTCTGTCTCTGTGTACTGTCCTGCCTTCTCTCACACCATGGTTTCCTCTCGTGTCTCCCTCTCTGCAGACTCTAACGACTATGCCAACCCGTTGGTGTGTGCCTTCTTTGTGGCTCTCACTCCCATCTGGGTGCTGATCGCCCGCCGGATCCCATCAACCAAAGAGGTGCTGTACTCGGGCTGGGAGCCTGTCATCATCGCCATGGCCATCAGCAGGTGGGCAGCAGCAACACATGGCCCTCCTTGTCTATCAATGCTTTTTGTTGCAGTATTCTCAGTGTTACATTTACATTTAAATTTACATTTGGAAGACACTTTTTACACAATTATCAATTATTATTAGATAGATAGATAGATCGGTAGATAGATAGATACTTTATTAATCCCAAAATACATTTTGTTTATAGTTTTTTAAAGGCATGATCTACATGCCACTCTTTTTTTGGAATTGCTTCACAACCATAACACATGGTCCAGTGTTGACACCTGTCCTGTCCTGTCTGTTTGTCCTGCAGTGTTGGGGGGCTCATCCTGGATAAAACAGTTTCCAACCCAAACTTTGCTGGCATGGCCGTCTTCACCCCCGTCATCAATGGTGAGAGAGGAATCTCTCTAACTTAAATCTGCCTTCTCAAGGAACACTTGTTGAATTTGCTAAATATGGCAAATCAAAACATGGACCATTTGAGTTACAGTATGAACAATGCTATAGTATAGTGTCAATACCATCACTACTCTCCCAAGACATTAGTGTCTTTGTTACAAACATGTTTAGGTAGCATACTGATCTTTTTGTTGCTGTCTCTCACTCTGTCTCTCTCACACACTCACTCTTTCTCTTTGTCTCTCACTCTCTCTCTCTTTGTCTCTCTCTTTCTCTCTCTCTCTCTCTCTCTCTCTCTCTCTCTATCTTGATGGCAGGTGTGGGAGGTAACCTGGTGGCTGTTCAGGCCAGCCGGATCTCCACCTACCTGCACATGAATGGGCTGCCTATGGGAGAGCCTAACCCTACGCCAAACAAATGCCCCACACCCTGCACTACTTACTTTGGTTCAGGTGAGTCACCACACATACCACACATACAGCCATTATCAATGATCAGACCAGATTTGTCTTGAAAAAGAACATGACAATTACAAGGGATTATCCTGTTTGTTACAATGCAATGCCATTATGTAGTTGTAAAGGTGAAAAGCATGGGATAGTCTGACATTTTGGCAACAAAACCTTATCAGACATTTGGTCCTGAGGACATGCAACCTTGTGATATGAATCTGTATTAATCAAGAATATGTCTTATCCTCCAAATGAATGATATCATTCCATGTTCTCTGTCTCTGTCTCAGGTGTGAACTCTCGGTCAGCCCGAGTGCTCTTCCTGTTAGTGGCCCCGGGTCACCTTGTCTTCCTTTACACCATCAACACCATGCAGGGTGGACACACCACCCTCACCCCCATATTTATTTGTTTCTATCTGGCCGCAGCTCTCCTGCAGGTAAGACCTCACCTGAGTCACACACCAAGATGCCTCTGTGCTTAGTTTCTGTACCTCAAATTCTACTCTGATATTCTAACAATAGAAAATTAATGTTAATAAATTATAGAAAATGTTAATAAAAAAGCCTCTACAGCGAATGCATCTTCAAAAGAGTTCTTAAAGGATTTTTTCTCAAAATTCTCCCTCAGGTGTCGATCCTGCTTTATCTGGCAAACTGGATGGTGCAGTGGATGTGGGGGCGGGGGATGGACCCTGATAACTTCTCCATTCCATACCTGACGGCACTGGGCGACCTGCTGGGAACCGGCCTCCTGGCCCTCTGCTTCCACATCTTGTGGCTGATCGGGGACCGAGACACTGACGTGGGCGACTGAAAGGCTCTGAAGCCTTTACACGTGTGCCCACCTCTCCTCCCCACCACAGTGCCAGTCAAAAAAAAACAACCCTTCACTACAAGAAAAAAAATACATGCTACACATGTTGATACTCTTATAAATTGTTGTTGATGACTTGGAGGTTCCTCATTATTTTTCAATGGGGACCCCTCCTCCCCTTTGGCCTACAGGTCGTTAATGTAAAATATATGATCAAGTTGCACTTAAAGTTTTAGCAAATATATTTAAAAAGCAAAAAAACGCAAACTTAGAATGCAAATCACCAAGTGCTCTATGTGTGCGGAAATGTACAGTAAATGAGTATTTAATACACTAAAAGAATGTTTATAAGAGAAGGAAGCGCAAGCTCCAGTTTTCCCACGGAACACTGTTAATACTCCCAACGGAACACTGTCAATACTCCCAAATGAAAGCAAAAAAAATTCTGGACCAGAATGAAGTGTAGTAGATAACCTCTCTTTTGCCAGAGGTATGTGTTTGTGTTCCTTTGTACATTTTAATCCCCCCACCCCATTTTGCCTCACCCGCCCCTCACTACGCCTGGTGTCTCTCTCAGGAGACGGGAGAGCATTGCACAGAGGCTACCACACACTGACCCCTGGTCACGAAGGTCACTCACTGTAAAGGTCAGAGAGCCTTGGCCCTCATGCGCATAATGTGTGACCATCCCAGTCCCAAACTCCCTCTCAGTCTTAAGGAACTCCCTTGTTCCCTCTTTAAATCCTGTTGGACCGGAGCTCGTGGTTTTCATGTTTATTTCATCGTTATTTTTCCATAACATTTGTGTGTTTACTGACCACAGTTAACGTAAATATTGGCATAGAACTGGGTGGCTCCTCCTTAACTATGCATGCACAAATACTGTCCTGTGACTGGTTAGATAGAGCTGATTGTGCTGACTAGTTGCAAGCCATGTGTGCTGTGCTATTGGCCGTTGTTTATGCGGTCTTCCCATACCGCTCATAGTTTTTTATATGGCTAGAAAATGGAATCAGAAGGACAGTGTGTTTTCTGACATGAGTGTAGAAATAAAGATGACTTGCACCCAATTTCTCCCTCTGTAACTCCTCCCACTTAGGATGAAAGCCTCATGAGCGATTTTCAAAATGGCCACCGACTGAGAATAGTTTATGGATAAAACTCCCTTTAATCGCCTAGTTTTAAAGGAAAAAAAAAAAAACTACCAGCAACACTAATGTACATTTGCTTTTATGACAACACTTAGTGGTGGACTTTTTTTCAAGAGGATTTCGGAGGTAGAAGCTGACTAAGATTTTGCTGGGACTGGCTATAAGGGCTACACATTAAGGTGTCTGTCTGTTCTCCAACACACCAAGGAAGACACCCTGCCAATGTGTCTCCTGGGCAGAGCTGTCTGACTGAAGACCACGGGATCATTTAAAAGATGTCCAAAATCTCCCCTCTAGGGTACTCAGGCTGCCACAATACCCACTGTAGTTAGACGCTCATGTAGAGCATGGCTCACACAGAACATTTAACAAAGCTACATGAAGGCATGGCTGAAATAAAAAACTTGGAATTTTTATTTAAAAAAAAAAAAAAAAAAAAAAAAAGCATGACGCGACTGGAATTGAATATATTTACCTCTGTACCAGACCCCCCTGGGGGAATTAAATCAATAATCAAACAACAACAAAAACAAACAAAAAAACTATAACTATGAAAACCCATAACACTCACCAATGCACTCTGTTGCAGCAGCTACTGATAACAACTCAGATGAATGCAATTAGTGTTTAGTTCCTTTAAAATGCAACTGACCACTAACCATTGTAACGGCTGGCATTGTACTAATATGAGCCTTTAAGTCTTATACAGCAGTCGTGGCAGTTTTTGCTGCTGTTTATGCATTTCTCCAGTCCATGGAGGCTCATCTGTTTTATGTAAACCTGTGGGGTCCACCTGATAATGCTGTGCAGGGCACATGAATTGCATTGATTGATGATTTTTTTAATTTTTTTGTTTTGTCCAAATACTTTCCCCGACGTGTAATGGTGGATGGCATAGCATTTCTTCAGAATTGCTTTTCAAAGACATTGTTTTTTCCCCCTTATGTCTTTTTCCTTTGCTGTCATCGGTTTCTTGAATTGTTTATTCTACGCTGGTCAGACGTCAGTGAGCGTATCACTGACTTGTGGCAAGCTGAGGTGAGACCACTGCTGTGCTAAACGTACTGTAATCCTGTGGCCACCAGAGGGCATTGTGGGAATCTCAAAAGGCACAGCCCAGAGGATGGCCACCAGGTGGCAAACACAGGAGTACGCGTGCCTCCACACATCCTGAGTCTGTGCTAGTCTCTTTTCCTCGGTGCAACTCACCTGTTGCCATGACACCACTGCCTGGCAGCGAACACTCACCTGTTGCCATGGCGCTGCTGTCTGGCTGTGAATAATTCTTCAGGGTGTGGGCCGCTTTGTTTTATTTATTTTTTAGATGTATACAAAGCGAAGTTGTATATAATATATATATTTATTCTATAAATAAGTTGTCTATTTTTCATTTTATTTTGTCTGTCTTTCAGCTCATGTTTGTTTTGTTTTGGGCCAGTAGACATACTTTGTTTGCCCCCTTTAAGAAAACATGGCAAACCTAACAAACATATCAGACATGTGGTGCCTAATATCTGACAGAAACCTCACATTTACAACTGTAGAACTATGCCTTAACAAAATCACCGGCAAGGTTTTAAACAAAAGGAAAAGTAGTTTTAAGAGCTTTTATCAATTTTTTTTTTTTTTTTTTTTTTTTTTTTTCTTTTTTTAATTCTGTGAATTGATTTTTATGTTGTAATGATTACATTTTACTCCTGGAAAGACACAACTGTGCAAAAAAAGAGACAAGACTGTTGTGTAACTGTCTGCATAGGGTGGTGGTGTGCTAGCATGTGGCTCTGAGCATGGGACAAGTGAGCAGTTACAGACTGAAGACACAAATCAAACCATGGCTACCTTCACTAGATCTTATAAAGGACAAAAAACAAGACACAATCCAACACAGATCTTAATGGCAATTTCTTTAAGTAAAAAAATCCCTATTTGGCATGGATTGTATGTCAAACAAACTCAAATCCACCCTTCACTTGTTAGCAGAAGGCTAAATATCAATACAGCTGTTACTCTCCTGTTGCCGTGTGCAGACAGATCACTAGTTCAAGGCTGTCTGGGGGTAAAGCTATCAATGTCAGATCATATGTATTGGGCCTGTGCTCTTGGTTTGAACTATAGGATAGGTTGAAGGCTCAACACAATGCCACCATATTACTGCTGTACCATCACCACTACCACCATCCTGTCTCTCTTCTGCTGTAATGGGGATTCAAACAGTGGTACTTGTAAATTTGCTGGAATAAAAAAATAAAAATAAAGAAAATCTATTATTTCGTACCAACCTGGTGTTAAAGTGTTTTCATGGGATAGTGTCATGTCTCATAAGAAGGGTCACCTCAAGTGAAAGAAATGTCCTTAATCAGAGGCCTTTGCATGTATTTGTGTGTATTGTGTGTGTGTGTGTTGTGTGTGTTGTTAGTTTTACCTGCCTCATCCAGGTATGTTGGTTCTCAATAGTCATCGTTCCTTTCATCACATTACCACATTGCACAGCCGTACATATCGGATTGGATAAGAGGCCTTTCTTACTGTCAGAGTGCAGTGGCAGACAGCACTTTACAAACACTAATCCCCTCAGCCACTGTCAGTAGAGGGTGATTCGGCACAGGTAGGACCTTGGCTCCTCCCTGAGGAGACGGTATGGAGCACAGGAGATAGGGACCTATCTGAGTAGCTCTGATTGAATGATTGACTGTAAATAAATAAAATAAATAAATGTGTGCCTGTAAATTGTTTTCTAAGTGTAGAACATAATAAAGCTTGGTTACACTTTACTTGAAAGTTTCGACAGAAGAGTGACATGACACTGTCATGAACGTGTCATAAACAAGTCATAAACATTTATGACATAAAGCTTCTGTTATTATGACCGCCGCGTAGCGAAGCGGAGGTCATATAGGTTTAGTCATATTTTTTTTTTTTTTTTTTTTTTTTTTTTCGCATGTCCAAATTTCCTTCAAGGATTCCCGGGACACTGTAAGACCGGGGTACAGGAAACTTGGTGGGCATGTAACCCCACATGGATAGCATGGAACCTCCTTTTTTCGTTTTGATCTGTAGCCCCCCCGCTGGACTGGACCCCCCGAAAGGAGGGTAGGGCAGACACAGTTTTCTGTGAATATCTCGAGAACCGTAGGGTTTAGGAGGACCATTTTCTTTTTTGTATGTTGATCTCAAAGAGCCATGTCAAAAGGCCCATTCCATTTCATGTATAGCGCCATCTAGTTAAACACAAAAAAGTAAAAATGAGGTGTTGTAATCGCAGGTATCTGTGACCTAACATAGTCAAAACTGCACGAAATTAGAAGTGTAGGATCATTATGACACCCTCTGAATGCACGCCAAGTTTCGTGGAATTCCGTTCATGGGGGGCCACACAATAAATTAATTTATGTTACTATACACCAACTGGCCTGTAGGTGGCCGGAGACAGTTTTCTGTGAATATTTCGAGAACCGTAGGGCCTCGGAGGTCCACCTTTTTTTTTGTATGTTGGTCTTAAGGGGGCATGTCAATCTATCCCATTACCACTTATTTCATGTATAGCGCCACCTAGTTAATAATTAAAAAAAAAAGCAAAACATTAGGTGTTTTCATCACAATATCTCTGGCTGACATGGTCAAAACTGCACGAAATTGAAAGTGTAGGATCATTATGACACCCTCCGAATGCATGCCAAATTTCGTGGACTTTCGTTCATGGGGGGCCTTACAATAAAATAATTTATGTGTACATTTAGTGACCGTACACCAACAAGGATTCCCGGGACACTGAAAGGCCGGGGTACACGAAACTTGCTGATCATGTAACCCCACATGGATAGCATGGAACCATCGCTATTCATTTTGATCTGTAGCCCCCCCCCCCCCCGGACTGGACCCCGAAAGGAGGGTAGGGCAGACACAGTTTTCTGTGAATATCTTGAGAACTGTAGGGCCTAGGATGACAATTTTTTTGCGTATGTTCAGTGCCGGCGCTCCGCACATAGACATAATATACATAGACGCCGCATCGACCGCTACTCCTTACTAGCGCTGACGAGATTTGGAGCCGCCATCTTGGACCGGTCATCCACTCCACTCAGTGTAATCTGTTTGGCCGGTGAGATGAGCTGTCAGCGCACTTAATTAATCATATCTCACTGAATACCGAACAGATTCTCACGCGTTTCTTTTTTTTGCTGCAAAGGTCATACATGTAGCTATGATACAGGACACATGATTTAGCGTATTTTTAATATTCATAGTGGGTTTAACAGTAATAGAATATTCTGATATATGATATAAAGTGACCTGACGTCCGATATTAAAACTGGGAACATAATCCATGTTTGACAGCATAGACAAAACTAGTTTGATACAAGTTTAATGAGTTAAATATAGTTCACAGTTGACAGAAAAGTTCCATCAACAGCATTATTCACAGTCCACAGAAAGGTTCCATAAACATTTAAGTGAGATCAGTGCCATTCAGACATCTGAGGGGTATTCCAAGTAGGCCTATGTGGTTTAGTGACAAACTTGGGTAAATTGACTCAGAATAAGTTGTAAACCCTCCCAGTAGAAAAGCTGTATGATACAGGAAACATGGTTGTGTGTATTTTAATATTCATAGTGGGCTTAACAGTAATAGAATATTCTGATATATGATATATTATAAAGTGATGACATCCAATATAAAAACTGGGAACATAACTAATCCACTTTTGACAGCATAGACAAAAACTGGTTTGATACAAGTTTTAATGAGTTAAATTTACAGAAAAAAATCCATTAACATTTTCAGTTCAGTGCCATCAAAATAAAGTGATGAACAGACATTGGTGTGGCATAAAGGAAATGGAGTAACTGGGTTCAATATCAACAGCATTTGTTAGACAAGTTCCATAAATATTGTAAAGTGCAAGTTTGTAGGTTTGTTTCTGATCCTTAAAAACAGACATTGGTTTGGCATAGTAAAGTGTAACAGTTCATCAATTCAAGACAAAAGGTGACTTGTCACTTGTACAGTGTCAATGGGTTCATCAACAGCATCTGTTATTTACAGTTCACAGAAAGGTTCCAGCCCCAGTGAAGAGATTAAATAAAAAAGGAATTAAGAAACATTTTAGAAACTGCTAAGATCAACCCGCTCATTGCAATCAGTAAAGAATCGGGGAGTGTCTTCACAGGCTCAGTGAGACAGAGTTACCGTCATGCAGTTGGTTCTATGATTTCGACAACTGGTGCATGTCATTTTGTATGTTCCCACCTTGCTAAAATTGCTTGGGTACACTTTGGCTGAGAACAAAAGTGCTTCAGACAGCAGGTGGGCAAATAAGATGGCATAGTAAACTGGGTAAACTCCATAAAAGAGGACTGAGTCAACCAGACGATGGGAAAAATGGGACACAGAGTGGCGAATGCAGGTGATGAAGGTGGAGCTCATAAATCAAACATTCAGTCACAGTGTAGCAGATGCCCTGCAGTACTGCAATGAAGAGCTGCACCTTCCTCAGTTCCAGGGGTGTGAGGAGACCGTTCAGTTCATTCACAGTCTTCTTGAACAAGGCAGTTGTTCTGGAGAGATACAAAATAATAAATAAATGAATGAAAAGGAATTTGAGAGGCATCTTATTCTTGTTAGGGTAAATGACATGTGAATAATACAGTGTTGGGCAAGCTACTTCGAAATTTTAGTGAGCTAAACTATCAGTTACTCTGCCATGAATAAAACACTACACAAAACTACCACCCAGTTAAATGTATTAGTAGCCTAACACAAACACGGCAGTAGGCTAGTTCACTACATAGGAAGCTACTTTAAATTGTGCTAATTTCACATGACAAGAACAGTGTAGCTTGTCTGGCTAAGCTACTTGATAAATAAAGAAGTTGAGCTATTGAAAAGTTACTTTATTCAGGAAATAGTGAGGCTACCACCAACACACTTAGGCTACAAGTAGCAGCTAGCGATTGCCCAATAGGCTAGTCTGTGCCACTTGTGTAAAATTAAGCCGCCAAATCTAGTATGATTTATTTCTACAATAGCCTTCTTGTGTCAGTTGTAATCTAAGTCAGTGTTATGGAATATGACTTATCAAGTCTCAGTTCATAGCGGGTGAACACCGAGTAAACATAGCCTAGCTAGATGGCTCACGATTTTCATACAGTAATATCAAAGATTGCTCCTTCTCAGCTCTCTGGTAATATTCTATTCACAAAATACAACCAATAGTACGGTTATGTTAAATCTTACTTGTGAAAAGTAAATCCCCCGAGTATGGTCCGCCGATTTGAGAAGGAACATGCTGCACAGTGCTGTCATCTTCTGTCTTCTGCTGCAACGCAACGAGGAGTATGACCGGTCCAAGATGGCGGCCGCATTTCTTGTTTCCAGCAGCCAATGCGGCGTCTATGTATATTATGTCCATGGCTCCGCACACGCACATCATGCACTGCGTGTAGGGCACCAAGTCCCGGGGGGGGGGGGGCCCAAAAAATCTGTGTCGAGAAAAATCACCACAATAGGCTACTAGTATTAATAACAAAGAAAATATGTCTAAAGCATGTTAATATGCAAAAGCAATACAAAAGTAATAGGCCTAGACCAAATTAGTCGAGAAAAAGGTGAATCTCCTGTGCAGCCCTCTCTCCAGTCTCCCTCTGGTGCCCCCCTACCCCACCTCCCAGTGGTCTGTTCGATTATTCCTCAATCCCAAATTTGGCAGACAGTAGACATCGCCTTGAAAAGGCACTAAGAGTCGGGGGCGGAAAAAAGGAAAAGAAGAGACAGCGGGATGATGCTCGCGCTTCACTTGCAGTTAAGACAATGTTTTAAATAAATAAAAAAAAAGTTTTGTAGCCCTTGCGTGTATGCATGTCTATGTTTATGCCAGGTAATACTACTACCGTCAATACACTTTGTAACGTAAGCTCCTACTAGCCATGTTCATGTTCAAGTGTTAGGCCTACATGGCAAATGATTTGATGCTGGCTAGCTAGTTATTTTACGTTGTGGATATGGATATGGATTATGGGTTATTGAATGCAATTCAACACTTTCCTTTAATGTTAGCAATCGGTGCATAAGACTAGCAATCCTTCCTCAGGTTGCTAGCTAGCAATGCTATTTCTGATTATGCTTAATCTGGGTTTGCTATTTCTTTGAGCCATCAGAGATATAATCAGGTAACGTTAGCCTATTAGCCTAGTTTGCTTTGCATTTCAGGACGCTTTTTTGGCGTTTGTTATTATGATCAAACGATCTAATTGTGTAGTGAAAAAGTAACGCTACTAGTGACACTTTCACAACGGTAATGAAATGATGATTGGGAACAACTCTTGGTAAAGTGAACTTTGGAAAAACCCTGCAACTGAACATGATATGATTTTGCCAAATTAGACAGCTTTAGATAAATTTACTAGTTGTTCTATGCGGTCATTTCCAAGAGGTTCATCAGCTGCTCTAACTAGACAAGGAAATAGTTAGGGTCTTCCAGGCTGACGGGAGATGGCGTTGGTCATCCCATCTCACGTGGACTACACTAATTAGTGGCAACCTGGCAATCCGGAGCAGATAGCTACTGACGCGACATCTGTTGGTGAAACTGCAATTAGAAAAAAAAACTAACTAAGAAATTCTGAATGGTTTTTATTCCTTTGGTGGTGGTTGGTTGGTGTGTGTGTGTGGGGGGGGCACCACCAAGCATTTGTGCATAGGGCACCCAAATGGCTAGCGCCGGCCCTGCGTATGTTTGCCTCCAGGGGTCATGTAAACCCAATCCAGATGCACACATGTGCATAAACAGATACACATGCACACACATACATTCACAGTAATCCTACGTATGACACATACTCACACAGTAGACATATATACGCATGCATGCACACACACAGGCACATAAACAGGCAAACACACAAGCACATGCACGTACACACACACCCACCCACACACACATAAACATGTACATGCACACATGCACACAATTCAAGAATTTCTCAGAATTATGAACAGGCAAGATGGGGGTGGGGTTGTATAAAATGTATATTACATGTGAAATCTATGAACTAATCATGTTTTGGTACTTGTTGTCTAGCAGATACCAGTGAGAATTGAGTGTGCATAATGCAATTCAGTGAGACAGTGAGAATCATATATGCCTTTCAGCGTGACTTATTTTTGTGGAAAACATGTGCTGGACTGGGCGGCGTCATATTTTGTACCGCTCTGCGGTACATCTAGTTAAGTGTCATTCGGTCACAAGTTAGGATTAGGGTTAGAGGTTAGGATTAGGGTTATGGTTCATGTGTTCATGACAGTGTCATGTCACTCTATATATATATATGCTTTTTTTTAATGTTCTGCATTATGACCAATTCCAATATGTGGTTTAATGTTCTGCATTTCTCATTAGTAGGTCACTTTGATACTAAAAGTATGATTCTATGTAATGACTGTATGATATCTGTACTGTCCCTGTGTATATCTCTGTGTGACTGTATTTAGAGATAAGCGGGAATATTATGACTTTGCAGTGTTTCACTGTTCTGCATGGCTGCGTCAGTAGCTATCTGCTCCGGATTGCCAGGTTGCCACTAATTAGTGTAGTCCACGTGAGATGGGATGACCAACGCCATCTCCCGTCAGCCTGGAAGACCCTAACTATTTCCTTGTCTAGTTAGAGCAGCTGATGGATCTTTAGGTGAAGTCATGCTGTCTTTCCCTTGATGCGCATCATTGTAAATAAACTCTGTTCCGGATTTTTCATACTATTGGTCTGACTGGGTCTCTATTAAATCTATGGTATCAAAATTACCATCAACTCTTATGTCGATACTGTCAAGTAAAGTGTTACTTCCATTGTGGTTCCATTAACGGAGTAACCTTTGGTACCTGGGGGGGGGGGGGTGAGACAATGTAGTAGGAAGGAAGGAACCTTTGAGGTCATCACCAGTGAAAGAGAAGAGAGAAATGAAGAGAAGGAGGAAAAGCATGAAGGGGACCCGGTTGCCCAGAGGTGACGTCCTGGTTGGCATGGCGGAGTCCAAGCGGAGAACAGAGATTGCGTTATGCGTGGGGGGCGTAGTGCCGACAGGGTAGCTATTGTGTGCAGCCAGATGTGTGTACCGTGCCCTGGCCCAGCTGACAGATAACAAAAGGCTGATGTCACTTTGGTGGATACAGCAGAGAGAGCTCCATCGCACATTGCCAGTATCACATGCAGTATCATTCCTCTATTTGTCAGTTTTCTCCAGCAAAGAGCATTGATGAGATCCCACAGCCTGGCCAGTGGCTGTGTGTAGACATGAAGTCAGAGCATGTTGGCCTTGGCCCACACCGTCCGCAGTCACAGGAAATCTCTTGGCCTTGCTGACGACAGCTGGACAGCGATTGGGGGGAAAAATAAGTCAAATGTATCTGCTGCATTGGTTGTGCTTCAAGGACATGAGCCTGATGTGCATCTGACCATGAGACCATTAGCACACATGACCCAACTGATGAGGCTCACAAGGCTGCACTCAGCTTTTGGCAGGTCTCAGTTGAACGTCTACCTTAATGGGCTCCAACTACAGGTCCACCTGACTTGAGTAACTGGAAGTCAGAGATACATCCATTCGTCCATGAACCACACAAAGGAGATTGCTTACAAGACTCGGTTGCACTCTTTTACAACACATATAATAGAAAATGTTTGTGAGGGACAGTTGACAAAGTGCAAGGTATTTATTCACCACTGAAAGATATCATAGAAATTAGTACCTTATGATTTGTACACAATAAATTAAATATGCAATATTTTATTCATGATAATTAACATAGATTTGACAGCATTGCAAAATTACAGTCGGTCACACAAAAGATCATGAAAACTGTGTCTTCTGAACACAATAAAGTTTAGTGCTTTTAGAGATTTGAAAGATTCAATGTCCCCACACTCCTGTAAGTGCCTTCTAACCAATGCTCTAGGAAAAACTCACATGAAATGCCAAAAGAAAGCTTCTTTCTCTCACATACAATATCAAATAGGATACAGCATGGCACACATAGTTCAGGGATGCAAACAGGTAAGATGATAAAAAAGGTGAAAATGGGGGATCCTGTGTCTCTACCACAAATAACAGTTCAAGTCTGGTCTAAGGTCATTTTCTGGCTCCAACCATCCCCGGCTTGTCGTCTCTTCACTTTCCTGTCAAGTAAAGCCTGGAAATGGCACAGGCTGTAAACATGACAGACAGAGGAGGATTATATATATTCTTTGCAATTAAGTACACAACTGCATCCATCCTACTCCAAAACAATCTCCTCAGATATGTATAAATCTCATATCAAAAAGGTGAGTCTAAACCAGAGACTTTCTAATGAGGAGACACAGCACTCAAAAAATCCTCCATAGAAATGCATGGGGTTAGTTTGTACCGCCAATATGGCCGTTGTCTACACATATCCCACCCCTTCCTCGGCAAAATGTTGACATGTAAATACATTGAGCCAATCATGTGGTGTGATGTGAATACATTGAGCCAATCATATGGTGTGTTGTGAAGACATCTTGCCAATCATGTGTTGTGAACTCGCCGCTGGAGCAAGATTGGTGTCGTGAAGCCTTGCGCACACGTATTTCTGCTGAAAAGGATACCCGATGAGTGCCCAAAAAGCGTTGCTATATAGAGGACTTTCTCTAAACTTAATGGTTTGGACGTGGCATTTGATTGTTAGTTACAATCAAATTCCACCAACCACAATTTGTTTACATATTTGAGGAAGTGTTATTAATATTAGAGTTAAAATATTATCTGAACCACTCCCTGACATCGGTGTTGAATTTGATGGCAGGTTAAAGTTTAAGAGTAACACCCTTTGGTATTCTGGAAAAAATAATGAGTTTGTCCTGATTAGGGTTTAGGGATTAGCTTTCGATAATTCTTTCCTCCCTTCTCATTCTGTCACCCTCTATTTATAACTACCACAGCTTTAGGTGGATGCAATTTAGTTAAACTGCCAAAACTTTTGTGAGATCCATTGTCACATGTATCTGGAATGACTATCATGAGAAGATAAACTCATATTTAATCACATATTTTAATCAAGTGTTACACAAAGCTGTACTGGAAACCGAGCTAGTTTTTGAGATCAGTCTCAAATGCTTTGTGTTATGCCACCAGTTTAGAAAGGAGGTAAACTAGTGGTAAAGTTAAGAAAATGCTAGCTTATATTGATGATATGTTCATGAATAGTTTGTGTCTGAGCCAGTCATTCAGATTATCCCAACATTATGTGAAGCTATATCCAAAACTCTTCAAAAGTCTGTGCCAGCGTATTTTGTGAAAGCAGGCACTGTACATCATAGGGGTGTAAAGGCACACGTATTCATACCAAACCGTTTAGGTACAGGATGTTCGCCCCAACTGGTGATTTCACAACTGAACCGGCACAGAAAAAGTCTCCCAAATGTCAGTCTGATGAAAGGCCTATCATCCCAAGTGGGTTAGAGGCAGCTGTAGGACGGCCTGCCCCTCAGCAGGAGATGAGCAGGGGGTTGGTGGCACTCTGGCTGGAGGATGTCACTCTGGGCCAGGGTGCTGGTGCCCCACTCCCCCCTCCTCCATCCGCCCCTGTGATCAGGAGGTCACTGGATAGGAGTTGCTGGCAGAGGGTGTCCACCACCTGCAGGACGGCTGAGGGACCTAAGGACAGCAAGCAAAGGGAGGTGGAGACATGATGATCTGGGTGAACCACATCCCCGTTCGTGGAATGGCCTACCAATTGTTATCAGAGCAGGGGCATCCCTCTCTATATTCAAGAAGCTCTTGAAGACCCAACTCTTCCAAGAATACCTCCTCTCCTATCACATCTAACAACCCAACACACCTAACATGTACCTACCATGCACTTCTTTTTCTTCCCTCCTACTTCCTTCTACCTCCCTCTTCTACCATGATCTCCTTCAACCACACTTACTAGCACTTAAGCATCTGCACTCTCATCCTCTGGTAGTGGTCATTATTGTAGTAGTATTTACTGTTACCTAAGGTCTCCTTTGCAATGTAACTTAAATATTATTCCTCATTTTATAAGTCACTTTGGATAAAAAAACGTCTGCTAAATGAATAAATGCAAATGTAAACATACCAATTATGTGTGCAAGCATCCTGAGACCCTTATTCATCCGACGGCCATTGTAAGCCAGAACAAGGCTACTGGGTACAGTTGCCATCACTTACAATGGCCACCGGATGAATAAGGCAAATAGAAGACCTTCTGCATGGTGAGGAAATGTGTGAGGGGTGGTAAATGCTTGGCTTGCTCACCTTGATCTTTTTGGCTGAAGACATCCAAAGAGCTCATCAGGATCTTACCCAGCATCCTTCGGGACACTCTCTAGTGAAATGAGAGAGAGAGCAAGAACTTGACCTCACTTCATTGTGTCCAACACCAACTGTGATGTTTTCACCACTAGGTGGCAGCCTAAGTTTGAACATATTCTCTCAGTTGTGACACATTGCTTCCCTTTGCTTGCCTCTGTTTCAGTAAGGGATTATATTTAATCTCTACTGTCAAGGCCCCTTTCTGAAATGTTTTCATAATGGAAACATTGGAATGCCACTATATGAGTACATTTGTTACACTATACTAATCCAATGCATGAGTCATCCTCAAGTAAGTACAGAAGTTACGGATGTTCTGTTCAGTATGCGTGCTTTTGTGTACTGATAAGTAGGTGGTGTCCAGAGCTCTGTATGCTAGATAATACTCCTACATGAAGGAGGAAGGCAATGAAACAAAATATCCTGGGGCGGTGGAAGGGACAATTTGAGAGACAAATATTCTTAAGTCAAAACAAGAACATAGACACAGTGCTCTGTAGATGAATATCTGATCTCACAAACATTTTTGAAAACAGGTGGGTAAGCACATTTGCTGTGTGTGTGTGTGTGTGTGTGTGTGTGTGTGTGTGTGTGTGTGTGCACACACCTTTGAGCGCAGCTGCAGCAGCAGCTCAAGGGCGTCGGTGAGACGCTCTTCCAGCACTGAGAGACGCACGCGCTCCGTCTCCACCTGCTGCACCTCCCCCTGCAGCACCAACACCTCCTCCTGACACCGCTCTAACTCCTAGGAGGGACGGAGAAAGGGGGAAAGAGGGAAAGAGAGAGAGATAAAGAGAGAGAGAGTAGGATGGATAAGCAAAGAGAGAAAAAAAGAAAAAGGGAGAGAAAGATATTAAGAATCCGAGCCAAGAAAAGACCATAAGACCATATGTGCACTGCCATACACTCGGAAAATTGACCGGCAAGTTGCTGTCACTTTCATAGACTGTATATATAGAACAGTCTATGGTCACTTTCAACGTTCCTTAGATTCCTAGATTAGGTTCCTATATTCCATAGATCCAACAGGAAGTAGTGTGAAGGAGCTTTTGTCAAATCGGTGACTGTGCTAGACTCAGCAAAGGCCTCCCCTTACTGGTCCTCTCTCCCCTCACTGCTCCTCTCTCCCCTCACCTGGGACACTGCTCCTCTCTATCCTCATTGCTCCTCTCTCCCCTCACTGCTCCTCTCTACCCTCACCTGGGGCATTGCTCCTCTCTCCCCTCACCTGAGATACTGCCCCTCTCTCCCCTCACTGCTCCTCTCTCCCCTCACTGCTCCTCTGTCCCCTCATTGCTCCTCTTTCCTCTTACCTTCTCCAGCTCTCGTGATCTCTTCCACTCGTGGCTCTGAAGCGTGCCGCTCCATCCCTTCGCTGCACTTCCACACTCCCCATCACCGTGGTGAAGATTGTGCAACAAGAAAATCTGGCGCACGGCGGCATTCTGGCACCTAGGAAAGAGCAGACAAGATGGCAGCTCTGTTAGCACAGGCTCTGGTGGGAGAGTCACTGCCCGGGGATAATTATTAAGAAAGGAATCGTTTAAAAAGCAACACATGAGTGAAGATTAGTGGAATCAAAAACACAGCCCACTTTCCTGTCACTTTCAAAGTAATTAACAAAGTAATTAACTAGAATCAAAAGCTTTCTCGTCAATTTACCATGACAACATTTTCTTTCCATCAGTCTCATGAATTGCAACATTTTAACTTGAATTAACTGGGTTTACATTTTACCTCACAGCAAAATTGAAACAACCTGGCAACTGGCTGTGTGCATGACAGCTGCACTATAATTACAGAGCGTGGAATCCACCCAAATAGCTTTCATCACTCTGATAAGTGGGTGTCACACTTTTAAGTCATTAGATGTAAACTGATGCTTAATCATTAATTCTGATATTGCTTAATAAGGTTTTGTAATTTTGTATGACTTTGCATGGCAGCACTTCTCTGACTGCAATGTAATAAAAAAGCTACCAAAAATTCTCTGATGAGTAGATCAGTCACTGGTTTCTAAAACATAAACATTAGTGGTAATGGAGAAACCTGATATGTCAGGATCTGGCCCGGACCGTTGGAGTTTGTGCCCCCTGGTGGCCATTTTTGTGTATTGTCCTGTTTTTGTTTTTGCCTGTTCCTCATGTGCTTTGTGTTACCTGCCTGTTATCTGTCTTTGTCTCCGCCCCATCTCCTTATTTGGTCTGTGCTTCCTGTCTTGTTTGTTTTCCCACCATTTCTGCCTCCTCACCTGTTCCCTGTTATTGTCTCGTTGGTTTCGTCCAGTCCTCTGTCTCTCTGTTAATTGCTCTGTGTATTTCTACCCTCCTGTTTCTCTGTTCCTTGTCGGATCATCTCTCTGTTTCTCCTTGTCTAACCCAAGTCCTGTTTGTTGTAAGTCTTTAATTGTTAAGTTTGTGTTTAAATGTCCGTAATTCTGTCTGTTGGAGTCTTGCACTTGGGTCCTCCTGCACAACCCTGACATGATATGGATAGGTAAAGGTGTTCTGCGAGTGAGATCATTGTTCTTCAGGTGCTGCTGTGTTTACTTACGCTTCTGACGCTTTTTACTTATTTTACTGATGTTTTTATCCCAAGTGGAAAAGAAAATGTCAGTGAAGTGTGTGTGTGTGAGTGTGTACGAACCCTTTTGTGCAGTGCTGCAGACGCTGAATAAGCCTCTTTGACTCCAGAAGGCAACACTTGCTTTCATCCTCCCCCCTCTCCTCCTCCTCCGCCTCCTCGTCCGAGGCCGCCCGGCCCTCCACAGCCCTCTGTAGACACTCTTCTCCTGGAGGAGGGAGTGACAGGAAGTCAGGGGGTCCAAAGGTCACATGTCAAAGCAGAGTACTACCCCAACCAATTCACCTATTTTGCGGTCATAAATGAAAGAGACCGTTGAGATGTCATGACACAGTTACTGTACTACTTCTAATGCACGTCACTGCTTTATTCAGCATATGCCGATTAACATTAGCCTGGCGGGCCATCCTATATCATTGAAATGTATAGTCTGGAATCGAGCCATTCACCTCGCTTAATCCAAGGGGCGGACAGAGAATTGTCTTTCAAACTGCCTAGGCATGCAATAGGCCAGCGCTACGACCATATCCGTATCCGGTCGGCAAAACGGCAAATGCATCCTTCTTCGAAAGGAATGACTTGAGTGCATTGTGTTGCTCAACTTTCAAAGAAAAGCACAAGTCCAACTCCTCCAAAGTTGACGCCAACGCCGATTCAAACAACCGCTCTTCGTTCGCCATAGCCACCTTCCTTGTTGTTCACCGTCGCAGGACTGTCGTTATCCTGTTAAGCCCGCCTTAAGACTCTAACAAAATAGAGCGCTGTGATTGGATAACATCCACATTGTTAGCCAAAAGAAATTCCTATGGTTTGCTACTAGACGTACAGGCTGAGCAAATGAATTTGCCGCCGCTAGGGTGCGTCTAGATTTCTAGGCTAGATTAACATGTAAACGGGAATATTATGTTTCTGCTACACATGGACACATCTTCTTCTGAATATTACAATAAACAGAATATCCTTAATCAGAATATAGTGTGCATGGAAACATGGCCAGTGATTCAAACACATCTAGTAGTGGCACTAGAGCTCTTAACATCCCTGAACAGTCTCCTTGAAGTTGACATTTATCTGTGAGAGAAAGAGACTTTTATGTTGCAGATGGGCACCTAAATGACACAGAATGATATGGGGGGTGTTTGTGAATGCACTAAATTCAGCCCCCAGGCTGCCCTCAGGCAGTAAATCTGTTAAGATGTTTCCTAATGCTCTCTAAGAGATGGAGCTCGCTCAGACAGACATGCTCTGTGTGCAGTGTTCTTCTGTATTGTGTATACTGCAGTTGCAGTGCAAGTCTGACAGATTGAAGGGACTTAACCAACATTTTGAATGTTTACAACTTATGCCCCTCCCCCACTCCCACCAAGCACCCTCTCATCAAGTTTGTGCTCGTTTGCCAGACTGCACCAGACTGTGATTGACAGTCAGATCTCACACAGCCCTGCTCTGATTGGACCAGAAGAACCGGGAGCTGTGGATTTTTGCAAAACAAATAACAGGCTCTAGGTTGAGGTAGAAGTGCCTTTTTTTTTTTTTTCTAAAACCTGCTGATTTATGTTGTTCGGTTGGAGCATAGTGTCAGTTTCAGTGAATATGATCAAAAAAATCTTGCCAACTGCAGCTTTAATGTGCATGTAAACTGGATCTGAAGAAGTCTGGAGTCAGAGTGTGCAACATTCTCTTCTTAACTTTAAGTTCATCACCAGAGGTCAGCACCTCGTTAATAGTGTTTTGGTGTGCGTTATTCTCTGTTTATACATGTGTATACATTTATGTCATGGATAAATCAAGCGGGGCATTTCCTAACCTCCTCGGATGCTGCTGTCCTCACTCCCAGGATGGACATGTGGAGTGGACTGGCCAGAGATTAGCGCAGCTGGACTCTCACCCTCAGAGTCCACTCCTGCTTCGCTTGCAGCTTTGCAGGAACAAATGTACCTAGAGGAAACAGACCGTCTGTACTGACAATGGAATACTTTATGTAGTCATATTCTCTGATAAGACTTTAGGCACTGAAAATATTTACAGTTGACAAAATGGACAAAGGATCTGGGATTGAGCCCAAGTGCAGGATTTAGATTTTTAGGGCCCTCAGGTGATACAAAATGGAAAATATGGCACATTCCTTTGCTATACCACACAGAGAGTTAGATTGAACAGATTACACCACACACCTCAAATAGGTTGCCGAAAAGAACAGGGTTTATGTGAGTGCAGTCTGCCATTTTCACAAAACATAAACAAATAAAAAGAATTGCTTGATTTTGCAGTTGCATTTTAACATTCGAAAAGATCTGAAGGTCTTTGTGTGATTTCCCAGGAAATTATCCCTGGATACAAAATCATTATACTTAGTCATCATGCTTAGTCATTAAACAGACATTACCGCCTGTTACTCTGGAAAAATAAGAATTTCCAATGACTACTGCCAAAGCAGAAACAAGGACTGTCCTCAATCCCAGTCTCTTTGCACTCCTTCAGACAGACTGCAGGTCCAGGCTAGTCCAGCCTGCTTTGCATGGAATGCTCCTCTGTACCAACCAATCTGTCCTAAGTGGTAATACTATAAGACAGTCAAGCGATCGCATTTCAACGTTCAGTGTCATTCACGGACATGTTGTCTTTGTGTGTCACCCTCTGATGTTTGCATGCAGTCCTGATGAAGCCCACCATGATCACAGCACCATTCTCTGCTTTCATCCGGATAAGTATGGCTTGTCAAAGTGAGTGGATGCAAATGCAGTGGTTACGCAGGGCAGGAGTCTAATCTTTCTTTTGTCGTCAAAAATGTTGTTTAGGTGAGATGAGTCAGAGTTGAATATTAAAGCCACCTTTAGGTCACCGCACAAAAGGGGACAGAGATGCTATTGCATGCTGGCAAATTGTTGTAGTGATGTAAGGTTTGGACCACTGTTTTGTACTGGAATGGACTATTTATCTATTGACCATGTCAGAATTCCTACTAGAATTGTAATGGGAATTCAGGGGGATTGTGAAAAGGGAGAAAGAGAGAAGCAAGACCCCCCCCCCACCCCACCTCCACCACCACCACATCCAAACACACCCAGGAAACTTGATTGTGCAAGTTCTGGTCTGTCTTAGAGAAAAATTCCCCTCCATTTTCACCAGTTCTGTGTGTTGGCCTGAAGGGACTGGAAACACACCATAAAGCTTTACAGACAGAATCAGAAGACAGAATCACTCCGCTGGCTTTCAATTACAGCAGCACTGACTGATCCCACCCAAATACAAACAACACTTGGACCACTTTCTGTTGCTTTCCCTCAGGTCCTCTCTGTCACTAAGTCCCTAAGGTCCTGGACCTGGATCTGGCCTGTGCCCACCCTACCTACATCGGAGTAGCGATTCAGGAGCAACGTGGGGGCAGGTAAGGAGTTCAGGTGTATCCAATTTTCCAGAGTTGAGCGGCGCAGAACTGAGGGCATGCTAGAGTGCTCGTTGGTTTATTCATCATATTCACTCATGGGTGTGTGTTCATTCTTCACTCCCATTATTTGCACAACTTGCATGAGCCCCTAAATACGGTAATGATAATGTTACTAATGGTTCCTGAAAATGGGAAGTAATTCCTGTAAACGTATTACATGCTTTAGAATATAAGATAATGAGTTGGGCTTTTCAAAACCACAGACCACAACCACAAAAGTATGTTTTGGAGTGATGTAAGTAGTTGAGAAGTCAATTAGGCTTGAATCTGGTGAATGAGAATACACCTCTACCACCAAATCACATCAACACATTCACTTCACACTCACAGCATACACACACATGCACGCACGCACACACACACACATTACACATACACACACCTGAAGTGGTTCAGCTCTGTCTGAAGCTGTTGGACGCGCTCCTGCAGTGGCGCTACCTGGCTGGCCTGCCCCTGCAGCTCCTCCACCCTCTTCAGGCCAGAGGCCAGTGCCGCCCGCGCCTCCTCCATCCTGCTCCTCATCTGAGCGCGCTCCTTCCTCAGCCGGCCTGCTGCCTCCTCCAGCAACTCCGCCTGTCGGTGGGCCGTGCTCAGCTCCGCCTCCAGCTGCTGGCTGTAGCGCATGGCTTCCTGCAGCTGTCCATCGCGCGACGAGCGAATCAGATCCAGCTCCCGCTGCAGGTCCACACAATTCCGCTGACCCCAGCGACGGCCGCCACCGCTCCGGCTGCTGTTCTGGCTCGGGGGCATGGCTTTGGCTGCGGCAGTCTCAAATCTGTCCTCCCCCTCGGAGGCCCGGCGCAGTGCCACCTCCAGCGCGATGCAGCGGGCATCGCTGGCCTGCAGGGCAGAGCGGAGGTCCTCCACCAGCTCCCTCAGGCTGGCGTTCTCCATGGTGAGCTGCTCTTGCAGGACCCTCTGCGGACTAGAAGCGGTCACTGTGTAGTAGTGAAGGACCAACAAATCAGAATTAATGTCTTGAGATTCATTAATATTTATATGTAGTTTATATATTCTGTGTATGTGTGCACATGGCATGTACATACACAGCCTACACAAGGACACAGTCCCACACAAAACCCCATAACCTCCCTCAGGCATCAGTTTAAGTTTATCTATCTTTCAGCATTACAGGTTCATAAAGACTACTGCTATTACAGTGTTTCCCACAGAATTAAATTCTATTTGTGGTGGTAGGTTTGCAGAATTAACTTCAATGCAGAATTTTTTTTTAAAAATCAGCGCAGTGTGGTTATGATGCTAACCAGATTTAAGCACAATTTAGTACAACCTGGAAAATCATTGTGTGGTGGTCAATGTTGATATTGTGGTGGGCCGCCACAAATAGGTCAATGTATGGGAAACACTGCATTACAAACACTGAATTATTGTTGCTATTACAATAAAACATCATTACTGAATAATCTTGGAAATAAATCTTGGAATAAAATATTAGAACTGTCTCAGCTAAAGTCTAATGTCTCATCTGGAATCTATGAGTTGTTGGGGCTGGTGGGTGTTTCACATTTGTACAACTTCACATTTCTTTGGACTGAGCTACATTTTATGTCCCTCAACCCAGGCATCAAGACCATTTAGCATCTGTTGGAGAGTGCAGGGTAGTTGGAGTGTCTGGGCCAGGGTCATGTCATTCACATATTTTCAATGCCTTAAGTCCAGGAGGGCACTGTATATGAGTTCTAGGAAGACAATGGGCCCCAGTACACAGGGCTTAAAGCAGGTAGAATTTATGTGCCTGAAGTTATTAGAAATGTACAATGTCATTATGCGTAATTATCTAAGGTTCACACATTGCCGACAACACTGTGCCCTGAGTTCAGTTCCTATTTCCCAGGGCAACTCCGCATGAGGGGTATTCCCAGGCAGAGAAATGTCCTATTATATTATGATATGATCGGTATTGTTCTGGACCTGACGGAGGCATCAAGGTAGATGTTATGGACTTTGGGGTGATTGATGTCTCCAAGAATTACCAGTCTGATGTCTTAGTACTTTGTAAGTCATGTGAGGTTATGAGGTGTTCAATAAGATCATAAGGACACCAGGACAAAATATTTTCTTTGGCAGATTCTTCTTTAATTTTAACCAGAAAATATCAGATAAATGGCTGCTGACAATATATGCAAAATATATGACATCATTCAGTCATAGCCATAAAACATGCACCTGCAAAAAAGCACATCGCCCCCTAGATACACCGACATGTGACAGTTCATAAGCTACTAGCCTACTACTGTACCAGGGATGTGTAGGCAGTAAATCTGAAATCATATTTAGGCCTACACAATATAATTTCATCCAGTTTAAATGACTGATTTTACATTTAGGTGACTGCTTTGAACAACAACCACAAGTAATACTAAAAGCAGCTGTCATACTGATAAATATAAATGTTGTGGCACTTGGAGAAGCCTACCTGTCTCTCTGCTCCAGTCAGCAGAAGTTCTGTTTTCCGCCAAAGACGAGTGCTCTTGCTTTCTTTTCATTGTATCTCTTTGTTCTCTAGACAGGTCAAAACTCACACATTTCCGTCGGCGAACTCGTGGCCATCGAACACGGATCTCACGTTCTATGTGCTCGGTTTCTTCAGTGACTGGGAGACGCATAGCAGACTTCCCGCCTTTGGTATTTAAGGAAAAATGACCGCACAAGCGAGCGTGAAATTCTCTAAAGTTTAGCTCGCAAGGTAGGTCTGCCAAAATATCTCTTCCCTCCTCACCTTCTTTTTTGTCCTGGTGATTATTTGCTGTTGGAATTCCCAATATCATGCAAAGCATACTGAAGTCCTCTTTGGAGATAACGTCTTCGGAGTTGTGGAACACTAGATGATGGAAGATCTCCTGCAAGTACTGGTCGATGCCAGTAGACAGGACCAGGATCTCGTTCTCTACGCAAGGGTCTGGGCTGTAGTGGTGGCACAGTGCGCTGCGCAACCACTGGCCCTTGCGCTCAGTGTAAAATGCCATAGACGTACATGTAGTGTCCAGCATTGTTGATGTTCGAAACTCCTGCTTTTCCTCAAGAAGTTTTTGTGTAGCCTAAGTCTCTCGGAAAACGTCTAGATTTGAGTTTTCACAGCGTTGTTAGAACTCCATGCATGCTACGCTTAAACCAGTGAATCACAGTCCTTATGCGAGTAGGCTGCGCAAAATGCATGTTAATCGCTGTGATGGGACTCAAGTCCCACTGGCAGGGAGGGATACTGGAAGCTTTTTTATCAACTCCGAAGGTGTCATTTCGGTTCCACCCGCCCTACTGACCGAGTTGGCGGAAGGCGTGTGTGAGAGTGAACGCCCACTGCTGTGTATGCAACCCAGAGCAATCTAATCACGCCTTGGCTTTACATGAGCATTTAGTATAGTTTAGTTAATGGTCGACATTCATCTCACGCTGCTTATGTATGGTTGCCTGTTTATGTGCTGTCCATTGAGCACATAGGCTATGTAGCCAAGATGGCATAATATATAGGCAAGATGGTGAATTACGCAATAATATCTGGCTTAGGCTAATTTACTTATCTGTAGCCTGCTGCTATTAATTTGCATGAGGTCAACATAATTAATAAATGGCAGTAGTCATTTTGTACTTAGTCTGGCGGTCATTATACACTTACAGCAGACCAGCCATCCACCTGCTGATCCAAGTCCAGCTGCAGCCCCCAGGCTAACAATGCCCTTTGACCTCAGCTGAGAGCCCTCCATTTCCTTTACAACGGTTAAGGTTAGTGTGATTTACATGTATCCTATGTAATAACTGTGTTTGAGATGACAAATAGTTATGTGAAATCTGATCTGATTGATGATGACATTTACAAGTTGTGAGTGTGAAATTTGTAGATCACACCCTCAACCACTCTATTTTCAATTTCTCTTTTTTCCACTTCTGACAATTTACTTGTTGTAAATTCATGGTCCGCTAGTCTGTTCAGTGCTTGTGCTAAACAAAAAAACCTCTGTTTTTTCATCCCTCTGCTTCTGTATCTCTCTCTCTCTCTCTCTGTTATGTGCTATCTCTCAGGTGCGGAAAAAAATCTTAGTCATTCTGTGGTCTCCTGGGAGTTTCTCCTTATTCTTTCTTCCGCTGTCCACACCCTCTGTGACTCAAGCCCCCTGTAGTATCACAGCATTAACCACTTGTAATATTACCCTCACTGTTATATAAAGAGCAATACTCATCTGAAATGTGAGCTTTATACTAAATAGATTAATTGATGCCTTAAGGTAGCCTAGTGTGTGAACTGAGTCTACAAATGCCTTCATTTCATTCTCTGTTGTGAATCAGGAAACCACAATGTTGTGAAAAGGCTGTCAGAGAAATAGATCCTCTCCGAAGTACCCTCATCACCCCAACCCCCACACACACACACACACACACACACACACACACACACACACACACACAACCCTCAGGCACATGTGACGGGAAGTACCTGACAGGTAAAGTGGACTGGCTCACTTTGTCTTGTTTTGTCTTCCTGCCGTAAAGATATGGGGTGTGGGGGCGGTCAGCTCATTTCTGAGGAAGCGTCTTCACACATCGCTCTGGCATGTGATGCCACATCCATGATCCAGACAGACAGTAAGAAATTTTTTTTTTTAGTATTTTGTCTTATGGACGGTTTTAGTGATCTTGGATAGCTGACCCCTGTTCTAGGACTGGGCGGTTATCTTAGAGTTGTGTTTATCTGGCATCGGTGGGTCTCATCGGGCCAATCTAGCTCTACTCTGACCTGCTTTCTGAATGTGATAAGCCAGGAATTTGTCTCCCTCTTCTACAGTAATGTTTAACGTTATCTCTCTGGAGTGGCCACAGGAGGGGCTGTTTCACGTGAGGTGTTCACCTTTTGTGTTAGTGTGGGCAGGAGTCAGGTGTGGCTAGGCAATATAAGATGTGTATTTTATCCCTTCAACTTGAAAAGGACTGTTTCTGTGGATCAAATGGAGGTGCTGAAATGTGAATGCATACGATATATTCTGTCAGAGAATATCACAAATATTCAAAGACACACACTCACACATTTACCCACATACATACATACATAGATGCGCGCACACACACACACACACACACACACACACACACACACACACACACACACACACACACACACACACACACACACATCTGTTTCACTTATTGGTCCCCCTTTGTCTCTGCAAATTATTAACTTCTATCTTTGAGTAGAACCTGATACACTGGACCTCAGGTCTTTGTGTCACTGTTCCACAGCTGCCCCGAAAGCCTGTCTGGCCTGAATGGGAGCAGCTGATTTGAAACTGAAAGGCCTCTGCACAAACAGAAGGTCAGAGCAGTGCAAGGGGAGGGCAAGGTGCCAGAAGGGAAACATCACCATAATGGCTTTTTAGAGACTGTGGGTGTTTTCACTGTTTCTCTCTCTCTCACTCACACACACACACACACACACACACACACACACCTTACATAAACTACTGACCTTTTACCTTTTAACCTTATCTCTTATCTTACCCCTCCTTGACATGCACAGGGCCATATTTGTCCACCGCTTCTTTTCCAGCCAAACCCTCCGAGCCCTTTTCCAGTATCAAGATGGTGGAGAAATATATTTAATCTTATAGGCAAATCTGATATATAAAGTGAGCAATGACCCATTTTGGGTCAGAGCTATAAAAGGAGCACTGTCTGGTTGATAAGGAAAAAGAAGTTTCCACTCTTTTCTGAAAATTGTAAACACAAAACCCCATTCTCTAGCTACATTCAAAAAACACTTGAAAAATAAAACAATCAAAACAGTTTTACCTGTACTCAAAACCAAACATCTTTAGATCATTCACAACTACATCACACTATATCAAAACATTTTCAGTGTTCAGGGAAGGGATATAACTACAAATAGTTATTGTTTATAACTAACCAGGGATATAACTACAAAAGGTTATTGTTTATAATACAGTACATGCATTTTGCATAACAAACAAAACAAAACGAAGAAAGAAATATTTTATAACTCATTGGTTTCAGCATTTACTGTAAATTCAGAAAAAAATAATGTGTCGTAAAAGGTACTGGGAAAATAAAACAAATTTACAGTCTACAGCCCATAATGTATTCTAAATGCCTCAATGATAGTTTATGTCCATTGTTGGTACCGACAGTACTCGGTAACCTCGAGAAACGGAGATCTATGGGAAAACTCACGGATTTCTCTTTTAAACACAACAACTCCAAATGTATCACACTTGTTTCAAACGATGTGACAACCATAGCTAGTTCAAAGTGCTTTCTTTGTATTGACTTTTCCCCACTTTTTCTATTATGCATCACAGTGCAAGTGAATCACAGTGCAAAATGTGTTTTATTGCATGAGAATGTGTTTAGCGAAGAGTCAATGACATCTGAAAACTGTTTATGATTTTGACAAAAGAGTGACTGATTCAAAAAATGTGCTCAGGCAACTGAGCATTTGGTTCAGAAAATGGAGTTTAGTGTTCTAGCAATCGTGAAAAACTGTATGCAGGTTGTGAAACTTTGATTAAAGCCATATCCATCCCTCAGGCTATTGATTTCTTATATCATTTAATTATCTGCAGAAGCATGCAATTACAAGCATACAAGTGGCAACACTCACCGCCAAAACCCAATGAATTGTTAAAGTGATCGCCTCCTCTCTTTGGAATCTGCATATTTTATCAGAAGATACTGAGACAAGATGTTTTGGGTATCCTGCGAGTCCTGGTCTTCATAGATTAGATTGCATTTTATGATCCATCAGCTTGACATTTAGCAGTGTTATTCATATGGTCATATGTCATAAGTTACTATCAAAAAACAAAATCTTGATGAAATTCAACAGTCAACGGAAATCAAACATGCACCTGAAATGGTAGTAGTCAATCATAATTTTTACTGCATAAACAACATGTCTCTATGTTGCTTGGGGGTTTGCCTCAGGCATGGGTGGTCTCTATGATGGCTCTTGGTTTGGCAGACAGAGAGGCTAGTTTATTGGCACCCAAAAACCATCTGCTCACTCCTCGATGCCTCAGTTACTGCAGTCTACAAGATCACCCACTGTGTTGTTGTCTGAGAGAGGGACTGTGACACCCATACAAAGAAAAGGGAGAGGGTGTGGGTGTGAGTTTGTGGGGTGTGTGTGAGTGTGTGCATGTGTGTGTGTGTAACGGATGCCAGCAAGCATAGCTGTGCGTGTGGAAGGTTAGTGAACCTCACTCCCCGATGCCTCAACAGCAGTGCTGGCATGAAAGCTAGTAGCCTGGGCTTTCAGCTCGATTGTCAGCACGCTCGACTTCCGGTCTGAAGTGCTGCTGTTTGCAGGTTTGAGTCCGGGAGTGTGCAGGGCTGAACCGCGCAGGTTCAACACAATGCAGGTTATGTCTGCACCCACAGTATGATCATGTTGCATGCAGCTTTAATAAAGGGAAGAGATGGATGTGGGTGCATAGAAGGTCGAAGCTGTAAAGGTGACAAATGACTTCACCGAAGGAGCTTGTTTTGAGAATAAGGGTGCAAAAGCCATAGAGTGTGACTGTCTCAAGTAACGCGGAACCAGAAAGTAAACATTTCCTCATCAGTACTTGACAGAAACACTTAGAGGCCTCGGTAAATGCATTCACTGATCCACCCAACCCACCGGCCCTCGCACCTTAAACTAACATTCCATTCCGCAGGAGCGAACATGAGGCAGCCAACCACACAGCCGATATGGACACGCACCCGCAGGTGTGGAGAGAATGACATCATGCTCTATGTATTATTGTGTGTGGATAAAGACTTAAGCTATACCAAAGGCTTCCTCAAGATAATTACAGGTGGACTCTAAGCAATTGTCAAATAGACAATGGGAGGAAGCTTTGTCAGTTAATACATTTCAGAAGATTTCAGTTAAGGCATGTATAACCCAAACATCTAAACTGCACCTCATATTCAATCAGCATTGTGTGTTTCGTGTCAAAAAAAGAGAAGAACTGACTACAGTCCTCTAAATCTTGTTTTGGAAGATGACTTTTGTTGGAATGACCTTGTCTTATTCCTCTCTCAAATGCTAACTTGTCTGAAGGGGTGCATGCTGCATTCCCCATGTGAGAGGATTGCAGATGATAGGGTAGCCTCTGCTAGACACACCCTTGTAAGGCACGGAGCGAGGAATGAGCTAATTTCCAGGATATGAGCTAATTTCCAAAATGCTACAAATGCAGTTGTGTTGTTTTGATTGAGTAAAGATAAATCAAATATTACCCAATTACAGTTCCATTGAAATAAACGGGAAAACATAAAAAATATATTTTTGAAAATAAAATTAAAATGGTGGATATAGCGTTTTTGAGCAATTCATTTATACAGTCAGGAACAAAATTATTCATGCCCCTGGCAAATATTGATTTAATGTTGATTTTCTGTTGACCAATATGTTTGTTCTGACTGAAAATGATGCTGCCACATGCCAAAAGGTTGTAAGGCAATGTGGTAGAAACATGGAAATAGTAACAGAAGTGGTCATCTTTTTTTTAAATATCAAAAATGATGTGTCCAAAATTATTCATACCCTTTTTAAATAATCAATGGAAACATCTTTATTTGCCATCACAACTCTTAAAATGGTTCTTATAATACCTACAAAACCTTTCCATATCTCCACAATGATAGACCACACCTTTTTTTTTAGCAGCAATCGGGGTTTTGAGGCAGGAACGATTCTTTGCCTGGCCTTGTGCTCACTTGGATTGAGGTCTGGACTCTGGCTGGCACTCTAAACTGTTGATATTGTTCTCTGTTAACCATTTCTGGCCTTGTTTGGCTGTATGTTTAGTAACATTGTATGGTTTAATGGTCCAATGCTGCCTATTGGGGCAGGTCTCAAGGTGAAGGCATCGTGCCTTTATAAGCCTCCATAATGCCTGCTTGAAATCACCCTTACCATTGTTGCGTAGTGATCTAACATGGCAGTCCTGGCAAAAGTTGTTGGTGTGTGGTTTCTAATTGTTTGTGTCAGTAATGGTGAGTGGTGTTAAGTATCTTTTCGCAGTTGTAATGTGTCTTAAATCCTGATTAAAATCCTAATTTCTTCTGCTCATCTGAGCAGTTTTCTGTCTTTCAAAGAGGGAGGTCATGAAGAGTGCTGATGTAGTTGATGTTACACCAAATCCAAACAACCAGACCCAAACTGGAGATAATGGTAAGTATTTTTGTAGTACTATATTCTTACAAGTTGGTTGTGTTAAACTCAAATGTCTAAATTTGAATGGAATCCCAAGGTGGTGCAAGTGAAGATGTTCAATCGGCCACTCCAGAACCTAATCCCCAGAATCAGACTGTTGCTGCACAAACTGAAGTTACTGGTAAATATTTTTGTATAGGTTTCTGCAAGTCTGACTTATTTTGATTATTTAAAAAAAACCTTGATACAAGTCTTGACTTCCCTCTGTTATGAAAACCAAAACCAAAAATGGTGTAAGTGAAGATGTTCTTACCACAACTCCATGTCCCCAAAACCAGACAACAGCTGTCTAAAATGGAAATGCTGGTAAGGACATTGGGTCATTTGTGGCTTTATAATCTTAATATGCTATATAGTGGTTATGGACATGACCAGTGGTTAAAGTGGGATTTGGCAGGCGGGGAACCCTGAAATCCAGTGTCGGTGCAATGGGGAAAAATAACTCACCGTTGGACAACATATTGAGTATCAATACTTAATTGTGTAGCAATACTTTTTTTGACAAGAATTGCTAGTTTCCTGGTCACCCCTGTCAGTCAAAATAGCCCCCATATTGATTTGTATCACTAGACCTAAACTGCATTGGGACACATAGAGTGGTCCAGGGACGTGCTACCCCATACAAAAATGTTTGTACATTTTAACATCAATCTGGTGCACTTTGAAAATAAAATTCAGAGGTTAGATTTGCTTATTTTTATCTATGGATGGAAATATTTGTGCTGTAGCCAAAACTGTTTTGCACACACAGGTGGAATAGTTATGATGATGATGGCCTACAACAATAAGTTCATAATTACAAAGCATATTTGCTGAGTTTCACAGTTCAGAAATGGTCAAAAATAGTGTACATTTCAGCACTCCATGAAATGATGTCACCTGTGTTCAGATAGTTAATCTAAGAAAAGCCATCTTGGTCATTGCAATGGCCATCTATAGGCTACAGTGCTATTTTTCATTCTGGGCTATACATCAAGTAGAGTAACTGGTAAGGCAATCAATTTCTACGGGGGAGTTGGGAACATACACTGAAAACTTCTATTATGTAAAACGGATTGGATCACTAAGTTATACCACCTACATCATTCCCTAATTATAACTACAAGGGTCTAAAATGGACCCTTCAATGTTGTGGCTGTGTTTGTGTAGAGTCTTAAGATGGACCAAGTGAAGATGCCGAGGATGTAAATGTAAATCAGGTTTCTAGGCCAAGTATACTTGCGTATACAAGGAATTTGGTCTTTGCATTTATCCCGTGAATTAGTGAACACAGAGAGCACACAGTAAGGTGAAGCACACACTAACCCGGAGCAGTGAGCTGCCTTGCTACAGCGGCGCTCGGGGAGCAGTGAGGGGTTAGGTGCCCAAGGGCACTTCAGCCATTCCCACTGGTCAGGGATCGAACCGGCAACCCTCCGGTTCCAAGCCCGAAGCCCTAACCAGGCCACGACTGCCCAGTAGGCCACGACTGCATGACTGATGTTACCACGCCGACACCGAATGCCCAAAACCAGACCACCTCAGACCACACAGGAACTGGTAAGCTTGCTGTCTGTTGAAGGGCAGTTTATGTCCTTCTTACAGCTGCAGTTGGGATTAATCTATCATTTATGACTTTTAGTTTGGTTCTGAAACTGGATCCTCCATAATTTTAATTTCTCTTTGTTTTCTCATATGGCATCCCAAGATGGTGCAAGTGAGAATGCTTTTGTGCTGACCACTGTACTGAAACTGCAAAAATGGGACCACCTCTGCCCAAGATGGAACCACTGTTACTGGTATTTGCTGATGGCTTTTTCCTGGTTGTTTCCTGTTGTAAAACGATCTGGGATTTGACACTTGACCAAGATGTGGTGGTCTACATTAGTATCTGATTTAGATTTGTGGAATGTCTACTTTTCCATCATAACGATCTAGTGGCTGCACGAAAGGTGCAGAGCTTTAGTACTGGTCTTCTGAGACAAATCGAGTCACTTGTGGATTGTAGATGTGTGAATTCAGTTCATTAGCCAAACTAGTGCTCTGTACCACACAAGGAAGGTGTTTGGTTGACAGATTTTGCGGAAGTGGTGCAGAGACTGAACCCTGTGGGCTGGATTGGTTGTATGGTTCATATGTTAGCCCAGCAGGTCTCTTATACAATCAGTGCTCACAAAGCTCTGATGGTTATCCAGCTCCATATTGGAGCAATAGTATTTGTCACTTGGAATCTTTATGCCTCAAGGAACTACTCATGTCCTTTTCTGTACATGGATCTTCATCTTGAATACAATAAAAAAAAAAAAAAAACACGTCATCCAATGTTGTCTTTTTTTTGTAAGTGGAGTTACAAATGTACCATTTTCATAACAATTTGGGAGTTTTCTGTAACTTCAAAAGTAAAAAATGACCGGCCATTAGAAAGGACTGGGTGAGAAAATAGTCGGTATAAAATTGAGTCCAGGCACATACCTATTGATCAGATGGACTGTATGTGTGCTGCACATTCACAAACGCACACAAACACACCCTCACTCCCCAGCCCCCACTGACCTTACCCCGATAGGCCAAGTATCTTCAACTTTCTGACTTGCATGAGCTCAGGTCAATGAGGCCTACAGGCCATAGCAAATGGAAATTCAAAACTGGTAATATCCTATCCGATAGACCTTTGTATCAACTTAGGTTATATCACAACATGAAATGATAATGTGTTACTATGAATTTATTAGAAGTTATAATGCAGCGGCCATTTTTCACTGGTTACACAAAACTAGTAAACATGAAACAAACACAACAGGATGGTTAAACTAAGCTGTGGTTTGGCCACTTCACCACTAGATGATGCTCTTTAACTGCATGGTGGATAATACATTGCAGACTTAGTTACTCTGTCCACAAACCACACCATGGGGTGACTATACAGACAGACTTGCTAACCTGCCTGTTCGAAACTACACTTTGTTCTTTTTCTTTTCTTGTATTTTTTTTCTTGAATGGATGCTTTCTGCATGATAACAATTTTTTCCTTGGGCCACACCTATTTGGGTGACATCCCAATGGGAGGAGCCTTATGGACAGGTGTGCTAATATACAGTATAATGATGTGGTTAGTCTTTCTTCTTTTTACAATCTGATGTAGGCCATTTAATTAATAATAATTATATGACATGTTCGGAGTCGTTGTACTCCTCTGACCACCAATGACCTTGTTGCCGAACTGCCCCAGCTAACTCAAAAACTACTTCAAGAATCTCCATAGAGTGCTGCTGTACACTGGGTTCTTGACTAATCATTCTATGTTGTTTTTTATGTTTTAATTATTACTTTTTAAACACTTTTAAATTATTGCCCGTTCATGTACCTTGTGTGTTTTATGTGTTTATTTTTCTTATTATTTTTTATTCTTTACTTTTTAAACTATTATTTGACTATTGCCCTTCTATGGTTTTATCAGCCATTCCTGTTTGCCTTTGTTTATGTAAAGCACATTGAATGACCTCTGTGTATGAAATGCGCTAAATGAAGTTGACTTGACTATGTAGACAAAGGTCTTACCAAAGTTCTCATTCATAATAATAGATAAATGTATAGAATAATTTTTGCAATGTTCTTAAAAACATACACACACACACACACACACTTCACATGATTTCCATTATGAAAGTGTTGAATCTCCAAACAGTAAAGACATATGCACTCCAGGGAGCACTGGGGGTTATGTGGAATTATGTGAAAAGGAGGATGTGTGGGAGAGCCCTGTTCAAATAATCCCCCCCCACACACACAGACACACACACACACACATTTATCCTACCAGTCAGGGATTGAACCGGCCACTCTTCGCTCACAAGAAAAGGGAAAAGGGGAAAAGTGTGGCAGGAAAAGGTGCAGAAGGAACAGGGATGACCACAGCCTTTAGATGATTGTCAAGCAAAGTCGATTCAAGAACTTCAGGGAACTTCACAAGGAGTGGACTGAGGCTGTAAGAGCCACCACACAGACGTGTCCAGGAAATGGATTACAAGTGTTGCATTAGTGTCAAGCCTTTCCTAAACCAGAGACGCCATTAGAAGCATCTTACTTGGGCTAAGGAGAAAAAGAACTCGACTGTTGCTCAGTGGTCAAAAGTCCTCTTTTCAGATGAATATAAATTATTCCTAATTATTGTGAATATATAATGATGTTGTTAGTCTTCCTGTTTTTTACAAGCTAATGAAGGCCCCAGGCCGAAACCTCATCATTTATTTTTATTAAATAATAATAATAATCATTGATATGGAGCCAGAGTGTGCTGCATTTCTCTACCTTCTCTGGATACTATTGGCCATGCGTTTAATGATCTAAGATATGATGTGTATGGAGTCTTTGGACTCCTCTGACCTTCTGTACTCCTCTGACTCACCAATGACCTCATGAGGTTGCCGAACTGGCCCAGCTAACCACGTAGACAAAGGTCTTTCCAATTTTCCAGAGTTCTCATTCATAAACATACACCACTGATATGATGTTGATGTTAAAAACTGTCCGTTGCTACCCCCCTTAATTTACTGTTTGCGGTCTTATAACTGCTCTTATTTTAACATAAATTAAAAATGTACACTTTAACAATAGTAATAATAATATTTTTTATAATTTTTAAAATTTGTATATATTTTTAAGATTTGTTGCCTCAATGGATGTTGGAATGGTAGTCAGGGCACATACTCAACCATAGTGCTGGCATTCTTTAAAACTTAATGAAGCACACTCATGCACTTCACACATACAGGTGCCCCTTGTATATCCTTCCATCGTTCATCACAGACACAGGGTGCCTCACTAATGCATCGCCTTTCCATGGGGGCGCTCATACAGGGGTCAACCTGACCTAAGGGTCCCTCATACAGCTCTTACTTTGAGCACACTTCCTTCCCCATCACAGCAAGCCCTTTCACTTCTGGCATTATGTAGCAACAGGAGAAAGCAGCCCCACCTGGCCTCAAACCCCAGTACAAAACCTGCACTCTGCATTTTATTTGTAGAGCGCTTTATCATGTACTCAAAGCAGTGAACATTGTAGGGTAAAAAAGGGAGGCAGGCAGGATTAAAAGTAAAAAGAAAGATGAATGAAATAATAAATTAGGAGGCACACATAAAGTGTTCAAGCAGTTGCAAGTGTGGAAAGAAACAGACATATGCCATAATTAAAAAGTAAAGTAGCCTATTACATATTTATAACTGTTTCTAACAAATGCAGACAATACATTTGCCAGTTTACTTACAAGTGCGTGTATGGAGATGTCTTTCATCTCCTTGATGAAAATTATACTCTTTCCCATTCATTTCCTATGACAAAAAAAGTGTGACCGAGTTGAATAAATCACTCAAAATTCAAAGAAATTAGTCACAACGAATTTCATGTGTTCAAATGCCTTTTGTGAAGGATATCAAGGTCTTGAGACAATCTGATGAAAAATGCCATATTTATGGTACAGAGAATGTGTAAATAGGTCATTTTTGACCAGAACAGTAAGCATCATTTTGATTTTGAAATTTCTGAGAACACCCACTTCACTCCATTTTCCCTTACTCCAGTGCATCGAGAGCCAACACGCACAGATATGTCTAAATGGGCTACACGTGTCTCATACCTAGTGTCATGCCCCTCCTGAACCAGTGACACCATCAGATGCATCTTACCTGGGCTAAGGAGAGAAAGAACTGGACTTTTGCTCAGTGATCCAAAGTCTTCTTTTCAGATGAAAACACATTTTTGCATTTCATTAAGAAAACAAGGCCCCAGAGTCTGGAAGAAGATTGGAGAGGCACAAAATCCAAGTTGCTTGAAGTCCACTGTGGAGTTTCCAGTCAGTGATGATTTGGGGTGCCATGCCATGCTGGTGTTGCTACTGAGTTGTATCAAGTCCAGATTCAAAAAAGCCATCTACCAGGAGATTCTAGAGTACTTCATGTTTCCATTTGCTGACAAGCTTTATGGAGATGCTGATTTCTTTTTCCAGCAAGACTTGGCTCCTGTGCACAGTGCCAAAACTGGTTTGCTGACTATGGTACTGTGCTGGATTGGCCAGCCAACTGACCTGAACCCCATAATATATGGGGTATTGTCAAGAGGAAAATGAACATGATGACTTTACACGATTAAAGCAACCTCTTCTATAATACCTCAGTAGTGCCACAGGCTGATTGCCTCCATGCCATGCTGAATTGATGTAGTAGTAGCTAATTTGTGGGATCCCCTGAAGTCGTAATAGGCCTATAGCCTATGTGTAGCCTATAGTTAAATGCATCAATCTAATGCAATCTGAGAACAAATTAACTTATTATTTTTTTCATTTATTTACGCAGGACGCCACAGTCTAGGCAATTAATGACACTGTGCCTCATGGTCCCCTGTATGCCATTAGGCCTATGGGTTTCATCAGGTCCCTTTCCACAGGTGTATAAAATCAAGCACCTTTATCAATGCAGACTGCATGGTACTTGATTAATACATCTGTGGAAAAGGGACCTGATGAAACCCATGAATAGGCCTATAGATGATTTTATGAATCCTAACCCTCATCCTATGTTAAACACCTCATCTTTGATCAAAGTAGTTTTTTTTTTTTAATTATTCATGTAGCCTAAGGCAGGCTATCTCTGGTTAGAGCTGTTAGAGATGCTACTCATTTTTATCCTTAAAATGCAACATCCTTCAGCTCCAGTCTTGTAGAAAGTAGGCGTGTTCCCGTTGCCATAACATCCAGCCTACCCACCACACCGTGAGCAATCGGATGATTCTGCGAGGGCGGTGCCTAGGATGGAAGCAGCAGCTACATAGTGCCCACAGCAGCATCCGTGAGTGAGTTGAGTAGTGTTAGCTCACTGCACATTGGTTAATCCCCTGATTTGTACCAGACCCTTCAGAATACAGCGTTACGCGTGGCTCCTCAGTTATCAGTAAAATTGATAATACATCGTTTGTATTTTGATTGTGGGCAGTTGAAGTGTACATATCGCCAAACTGACTGATCTGTCATTCAGAGAGGTAACGTAGAAATTAGTTCACGAGCTGAGCATATCATGGAGACGGAAATACACGTGCCTGTTGGCTCACCGGCAATAAGAAAATTTCCAATATTAGTCGACGAACATAATGTTGTCGGTGGGGCCATGAAGTTGATAAAAGAGCTGCGACCAGCATGGGACATAAAGCTCGTAAAGACCAAGGTAAGTTTGACGTTTTCTATAACGTTATTGGTTAGCGGCTAACAGATGTTAGCTTGATAGCTAAGTTGTGTTCCAAATTAAGTCTGCCTGTGTCGATGGATGTTATTTTTTATTAACCAGTTCACATTGACATGCAGTCTAGCGCACAGCGCCTGCCAGTCCACTACGTTTGGAAACTGCTCGACCCGGTGAATTGCACGAGCGTAGTGTTCAGTGAGAGGTTTTCTTGTGTTAGCCGCCGGTATCCCTGGGTGTGTAAGACTTGTCTTCGTCATCATTTAAGGAAGCTAGCAGCCTATTTGTTAGCTGGAAGACAGTTCAGCTAGTCCGGGATAACGTTACACCCTTCATCACCGTCTGGAACAGATCATGAGACGCCAGCAGTGTGCAACTGAAATTACTACACAAGACAACGATTGTCATTTAACGTTAACGTTACCATTGAAAAGGTCCGTGCGAAAGTCAGTTCCTTGCCATAGTTACCCAGAATGTTTTTAATGACAAATCTCTTGGCAGACTTAAGTTGTATTTGCAATGTTAGATATATGATCCATAATAAACAGGTCGGGAGAAAGATGGGATGCACGGTCAGACGATGCTAGGTTAAAGTTGGTTATTAATATTACTTTATTTTTTATTGATGCATATTGATTTATTGGTAAATAACCTTAGTTCCTCAAGTTCGGAGTCAAACAGGCTAAACATGACTCACAAGAGCAAGGTTTGCCCATTTTACTGTATGCTAAAGTAGCCCTTCAAAGGTAGACTAAGGTTGAACATATTGGAAACTTTAGAACCAAGCAGGTGTGTTGCTTTCTCTTGTGACAAGGGTGCCCTCCCATGTGCCTCTTGGACGAACAATCCCTGAACTGAAGAACAGGCTTGTGCATCCTTCTAAAATTATGCACGAAAGGTCTTATATAGGCCTAAAGATGGATGGAGTGTGAAAATGTAAAAAAAAAAATAATAACAGCTGAACCAAATGGGCTCTATAACGGGGACATCTGAAGGTGCATATCTGGCCTTAGAAAACTGGGGACAGGTTTAGACTTGGGATGGGCCCATGGGGGTGTGTGTGTGTGTGTAAGTAGGTGGGTGGGGGTGTGGGCAGGGTTACCATAGTGGAGTGTATTGTTTGGGTGCTTTGGTGCTCAGCAGTGATGTTTACCACCAGCGGTGACACGTGGCTCGGCTGGTGTCTGGGGACCCCTGATTCCCCCCTCGTGTTTGGCAGCGTTGGACATGTTTACAACCAGTCTGTATGCATTGCTGGTATTGTGCTGTGGGTTTAGACACGGAGCACAGCAGTGTCATCGCGCGAATAGGCTCCCAAGCCTCACGTGTTTGCCCACATAGACAGGGATCAGTGATCAGTGACTAAATTAATGGGTCAGATTACTGTCCGACTGAGGACCACCACATTCCAGACTGCTAAATTAAGTGGGGTGGGGGGAGGGCAGAGGAGTTGTTTACTCAAACCACCTGAGCCACCTGTACACAGCACTTAGGAGCAGAAAGGCTATTTACAGTAGTAACCTATGCCATAGCCAAGGCCTATGTGTTTGGGATTGTTTCTTTCCAGGGGGATATTCCAAGTACGTGGTTTAGTGACAAACCTGGGCAAGTTAACTCAGAGTAAACCTCCTACAACAACAGCCCTATGGCATTGTTTTGTAAGGAGAATTAAGCCATGCAGCTCTTCTATTAGAAGGTTTACCCCTTACTCTGAGTAAACTTACCCAGGTTTGTCACTAAACCACGTACTTGGAATACCCCCCAGGCCAGTGGTGATGTTCCAAAACACTGGGATCGGTTGGTCCTGTATAAAGATTAAGATAAGACCAAATTCCTTTTAGTCAAGTCCCTCCACTTGGCGGCCATATTGCAATGCTTTTTGGGCACTCATCGGGCATCCTGTTCGGCAGAAATGCGCGTGCGCAAGGCTTCACGTCACCAGCGGCGAGTTCACAACATATGATGCACGATGTCTTCACAACACACCATATGATTGACTCAATGTATTTACATCACACCACAGGATTTTTTGAGTGCAGTGTCTCCTCATTAGAAAGTCTCTGATAAGACATGTGATTTTCTGTCTGTGTGGTGTGAGGAAATTATTGTACTTTAAAGAAGTAAATGAAGAGGCCTCTGTATGGGTTGATTTGGTTAACTCTGCCAAGCAACAGTGGCCTTTGAGTAAAGGCTTGTTTAAGCTAACTCTTAGTGAGAGTTTCACCTAAAGCAGGCTTAAGATACACATCTTAAATCAATCTGGTCAAATTAATGTTTAGCGCTGTCATCAGGTGACGTTAGAATCAGTGTCCTTTCAGAGAAGAATTAGACCTAGGCGACATAATATAACCTATATTATACATCGACTATATGTCAATTGTTAAAGACAATGTTGATTATTACAAGGCCCAGTCTCAACAGAGCAACTCAGGATTAAGTCCCTTGCTCAAGGGCTCAACGATGGCAGCCAGCAATGGAACCCACAACTCTTCTGCCTACTAGGCATGCTAGCCCAGCTCCTTAGCCACTACGCTACCCCCGCCCACCATAAAGGCCTATAGGCTAGGCCTCTGAGTTGTGATCCAGCAGTGTTTTGGCCCTGAATATGCCCTTTGGTGCCATCTCGCCATGAAACCATTCCAGGAATGCGAGTAATGCATGCATGCTAGGTGGGCGGTGGGTCATGCACATTGTGTCCAGCTCCTGAGCGCTGGCCCAGCCACAGCTGAATGGAGTAGCGCCTAGGTCTCTCTAATTCATGAAATTCATGTGACTCATGTGAACCGCCTCATAGGCTACTATTGACCACAAAGTTGGGGTTGAATGTTGGGCCTGCTTAATCATTGGCGGTCAGCCTTTTGAGTGATAAGATCTCGCTTGAATTTTGTCACAGTTTTCCACACTGTCCAAAGTCCAGCAGCAATATACTGATGAATAATCAATCCTCTTAATGATGAGACTTAATGATTCAGCAGTATCAGCGCTCCGGTGAGCAGTCCATCATATTGTCTATTGTCTGGTGATCTTGAGGCAGAAACCTTTTATCTTTATGCTTCTCAGACAACGCCATCCGTCTAATGCTTTGTTTATCAAACAGCAATAATTCCAGTGCATTCACCTCAGATTGTAGTCTTGTATCATTGCGCTGGTCATGGCCATGATAATCTCCCGTAGCCTTAACTCCCATTTCACTGTGTATGCTCTAGCTCTTCACCGATGGCACGACCAACAAGCTCGTGGGCTGCTACACCGAGGCCAACCCAGAGGATGTAGTGCTGGTGCGCGTCTATGGCAACCGCACAGAACTGATCGTGGACCGGGACAACGAGCTGCGCAGCTTCCAGGTCCTCCACGCCAACGGCTGCGCCCCGCGCCTCTACTGCTCCTTCCAGAACGGCATCTGCTACGAGTTCATGCAGGGCGACGCACTGGGGACGCAGGACGTCCGGGACCCCGTACTGCGGAGGTAAAGCCGGCGCTTCACATAGAGCTAAGTCCTCATCACCCTCTCCAGATTCCGTATATAAGTATAGTATATATACTTTTTTGATCCCGTGAGGGAAATTTGGTCTCTGCATTTAACCCAATCGATGAATTAGTGAAACGCACACAGTGAACACACAGTGAGGTGAAGCACACACTAATCCCGGCGCAGTGAGCTGCCTGCTTCAACGGCGGCGCTCGAGGAGCAGTGAGGGGTTAGGTGCCTTGCTCAAGGGCACTTCAGCCGCGGCCCACTGGTCGAGGCTCGAACCGGCAACCCTCCGGTTACAAGTCCAGAGTGCTAACCACGGCTGCCCATAAAATTTCAGATTCACTCAGCAGGGCCGAGCAGGGAGAAGAGGTTTCAGTGATAAAGCACGCTTCACCTGCTTACTCAGTGGATAAGTGCACACAGCACATACCATAAAACCCACTAAGCAAATGCTACAGGTGGTAGCTGTAAGAGATGAGACCTAGCATCCAGTATTGGAACAGAGACTTGGGTAGCACTATATTACAGTTCTCCTGTTACACTGTGTCTGCACAATGGAGTACAGCGTAACAAAGTGCAATACCATGTACTTATGTTGTACGTACGTACGTACGTACGTACATAATGGCATTTTGTGTACTTGGAGATAGGAAATGCTTGTTACAGTACTCTTTCAAAGTGCTTATTTCTTCTGAAAAAAGTAAAATAAATAAATAACATTTGTACAGTGATATAAAGTGTTGCCATCATTTCAATACATGATAGACAGAGAAAGTCATTGGTCATTGAAAGCATAATGACCAAGTTAACTCATTAAGAGTCAAACATGTGACTTGTATGTTGCATTTTGACATTGTGGAGAGACTGGTATTTCCAATCTTCCCTTTTGGTTAATGTGGTTATTTTCTGTACACTGACTAGACTCATAGCCAGAGAGATGGCACGCATCCACGCTATCCATGCACACAACGGCTGCATCCCTAAACCCAACCTGTGGATCAAGATGCGCAAGTACTTCTCCCTAGTGGCCACAGAATTCACCGCAGAGGCCTCCAACAGCAGGTAAACTCCGGGATATTCCTTCTATTGTACATAATGTCAAGATCAAACCAAACTATGTAGTTAAGATTAGCCACAAAATCTCCCCAGGGCATGATGCAGTCTAAGTCAAGAAAAATAAAGGTAGTTGAGACAGTCAGCAGTTTAAAATAGTTTAAATAAATAGCCGAAACATCTTCAAAGGCTCAGACAGTTTGAAAAGTAATTGTAAGTCAAGCCAATGTTTGCAGACAAAGGGCTTCATTGTTGATAAACTAATGAGAACGAGAATGTGTTGCTTCTCCAAGGGAGACCTGAAATGTCTGAACTAAAATGTCATCCTGTGTTTATGAATGGAAAAAGTGAAGGACTTTTTTTTTTTTTTTTTTTTTTTTTCAACCCCAATATCCTGGATTATTTATGCTCTGCTGAGTGGAAATAATCATACCGGTAGTCACCACTGGATCAAGCGCTTGTAATAAGGGTTTTACATAAGCTTGACCATAACGACGGCGGGACAAGGAAGTGCTGGAGGCCTCCATTGGACAGTTGGCAGATGTTTGCATTCTGCCACCTATCTGCAAGGCTATGTACCCACGCAACCCATTATCTCATCAGCTCATAGACACCCAGAATCAGCTCAGATTCTCAAATGGCCTTCACTTGAAAACCATATCTCCATAAGTATACTTACATTTGTCCTATTGTTTTTTTGTGTGTCTCTTTAACCCCTTCCTGCTCATGAAGAACCGTTCATTTGAAAACGAACTCCCTTCATTTCCATGATTAGTCGATAAATTCATTTGAAAACAAACCCCCTTAATTTCCATAATTAGTCGATATATACTATTTGGGCTACTATTCCCTTTGAAAGGCCTGATCATAAAAGGGGGTTTTGGACCATCATGCTCATGCTTGGGCTCAGGCTTGGCTGCTGTGGCCTTGCTTTTCTTTATATCAGAGAATGTTTTATTTCAAGAATGTTGACAGAGCCAGTTGCCTGGGCAGTTGTTTGTCCCACTTTCCCACTCAGTCTTGCTGAGCAGCTGGTTGCTTCCCTGCAGGCCAGTAGGCCAGCAGGTGTACCGTATGGGCTCTCCAGTTACCGAGATTAACCGGTAAGCCACTTGTATCCAGAGAGTGGTCACCAGCGTAGAGCCTTGATTGGCTGAGTTGGGTCACGGGAATAAACCTCTTTGCTCCCTTTCAGCTAATTGGAAACCTCTCCCATGTGTCTTGTCTCATGTTTGAAGTCAGACCGTGCCTCCCTCCTCAGCAGACATTTGATTGGCTGAGACACGGGTGTCTCTCCCATAAGGTTTTTAAAATACAAAACATTTCCCTCTTTGCATGTGTGAGACTTGCCCATCTTAATAACTGGTTGTAAAAGTAGGATGTGAGAGATGAGATAAGACCATGTCAATGAACGAATGCACACAGCTCATGTCAAATGAGTACAAACACAGTTCAAAGCACTAGAGCAAACCTCAGTACTGACAGACAATTCTAGGTCCTTATACTGTCAGGTGGGATGCTCATGAATTTGATTTTTGAAGCTGATGAAGCAGTTAACAGGTGTATTCGGTAGCATTTTAGCCATGTCATTTGTCCTTCATGGTAATACTTTTAAAATATACCATATTAATAGAGTGTTTATGAAATGATTGCAAAATAGATTATTGGAAGGTACATAAAATGGTGTGAGTCATGGTCTTTTGTACTGTTGTACTGAAAAATAAAAACCTGTAGGGCTCTTGGGGGTTACTGGAGATCAGCAGGCAGGGAAATGGACATGGTCTCTGTGAAGACATTAAAGAAGACCTGTTAATATTACCAATGGTTTATGTTCCCAGAATCCAACAGGAAGTTCCCAGCCAGGAAATACTGGAACAGGAAATGACCTGGATGAAGGAGCACCTCTCTCAGCTGGGTTCTCCTGTTGTGCTGTGCCACAATGACCTGCTCTGCAAAAACATCATCCACAACGACAAAGAAGGTAGGAACTCCATGAACTGCTGTCAAGTCGGACTTGAGCTTGTGTTGTTATCCTAAGCCCAAAGAAGAAGCAGAACAATATTTCTAGGCTGTGACCCATTTAAATCGAGATTGTTTTTCTCTTTCCTTAGGCCATGTCCGGTTCATAGATTATGAATATTCTAGTTATAATTACCAGGCTTTTGACATTGGGAACCACTTCAATGAATTTGCTGGTAAGAAACCAAAACATGTCCTTGGTTACTTTTGTCATGTAGATGTCAAAATTTGATGAAAAATGGATGTTTCAGTGACTGTGTGTGTGTGTGATGGCAGGCATGAGTGAGCCAGATTTCGGCCTGTACCCCAGTCGGGACATGCAGTTGGAATGGCTCCACACGTACTTGCAGAACTACAAACTGTACACCAAGAAAGGAGAGGAAGTCAGTCAGCAGGAGCTGGAGACTCTCTACGTGCAAGTCAACAAGTTTGCCCTGGTGAGCCCACCGCAGGGAAACAGGCAGAGGACATGGGAATGCAATCAAAGATGAGCAGCTACATGGTGCTAAGAGTATTCATACATGCTACTAAGTTAGCAAAATGTTGCAATTTATGTTCCTAATCAACACTTGTAACATGCGGTCAGTTTTAAAGGTGTATATCTTCAGTCAGCACAAAATAGTGGCCTGAGCTGTGTTATGTGTGTGTCTGTGTGCGTGTATATGTGTGTGCACAGATTCAGGGGTAACCTGATGCGTTCTCTCTCTCCTTGCTAGGCCTCGCATTTCTTCTGGGGTTTCTGGGCACTTATCCAGGCCAAATACTCCTCCATCGACTTCGACTTCCTCGGGTGAGTCAATCAATATGAGCTTCACACCACCCTACTGTCCTCTCCACATGGGGCACATCTGTGCTCACTTAAAACCCTAAACCTTAAACGACCCCCATCATTTCCATTGCAACAACAAAGGACCCGTCGCTCTTAGGAACAGTCCCTGTTGGTGTGCTACGCTGACACCTCTAACTAGTTTGAGTCTTGTTGCAACTTGAGTGGAGATGCACCTCAGTTTCCCCTGTGAGAGCTGAAGGTAGTTGAAGGCCCCTTTGCTTTGTAGAAATGTTGTCAACAGAGTCTGTTATAAGGACGCTGATGGTAGAAACATGATCTCTGCTGAATGTATTGGAGATAGCTCTGCACCAGAACAGTTTGTATTGGCCGCTGTCACAGTTTTTCAGCAAGGCCTTGGACAACAAGAGAAGCCTCAGACGAGCTTTTGTGTGGCTGCAACAGAATAGCGCTCTCTTCTCGCGGTGACATCAGCCAGGTGGTGGTGGTGTTCTCCTCTTAGGCTCTGCACCTGATGAAACCTTTGGGGGGGTTCATCATACTGCTCATGTTGCCCCTGGACCCTTGATAAGCCTGAAGGGGCCTGCTGGCAGTATATTGGTCGCAATGATGCCCTAAAATATTTTCCCCCGCCACGGTCTGCCGTATATTTGACACCCCAAATCTTTGTCAGACACAGGCTTGAAAGTGTTAAGGCTCACACAGTTGCGTGCGTTGCAGTGCTGGAGACGCATCCCGTCCACTTTACATGGGCTTACGCCATCCGTTGCCGAACTGAATTGTGGGTCCGTTGCATCGCGTTGCTCCCGTCGCTCAGCCTCTCTGTGTCCGTCTATTTACCCGGACTCGGGAGTTCAAATTTTTCTCAAGGAAGAATGCTTAACTCTATAAAAGCGTATCCTCCTTGAACTACTGCCCACGTTAATCATGTCCCTTCCCGCCTAGCGTTATAGAATCTGGTTGCGTGTGTGTTGTGTAATGGGGTGGGTGTATGGGTGCACTAATGAAAATGCGAAAATTTCGCACACAAAATTTTTCGCACTGTTATTTCGTATCGTATCTGGTGTGTACGGGCCTTTAGTCAGCAACCAGAGAGTGATCTAAAACTGAGCCTAAAGAACAAGACTCCAATTTAAACCTGCTCTTTTCTTCTTCTCCATCTTCCTGTGTGTTTGTGACAGGTACGCTGTGCTCCGTTTCAATCAGTACTTCAAGACCAAGCCAGCCCTCATGGCCCTGACCGTCCCCGAGTGAGAGCTCGGCCAGGGCCACAGGAGGAGGAGGGTCTGGCTCCAGAAAGGACACCAAGTAGCCAGGCCGTAGGATGCTTCTGGGGGTGGGTTGGTGTGGGATGGGATGGGGTTAAGCAAAAGTGGAATGGTCTGGTTGACGGTGCATCTCCTGCTCCATCCTCCAGCTCAGCATCTTGTCACATGTCAAATGCAATTCCTTTCCTTTTTGTCCTTTTTACTTTCTATCGCTTCCTTCAGAACCTTTCCTTATCGTCGCAAGTTTCCCTATACTCCCCATATTCTGATGGATCCAGAACCGGACCTAGTTTGACAAGAGTGTGTGTGCTCTGTGTGTGCGTGCGAGCGTAATGTGTATGTGTACGAGTGGGTAACGCATGTGTGTTGTAATAAGTGGACCATTTCTAATTATTTATTTATGAAACTGGTGACTAAGCCCAGTCATACTCACGAACACACCCCTGGACCGCTGTGTGTGTGTGTGTGTGTGTGTGTGTGTGTGTGTGTGTGTGTGTGTGTGTGTGTGTGTGTGTGTGTGTGTGTGTGTGTGTGTGTGTGTGTGTGTGTGTGTGTGTGTGTGTGTGTGTGTGTGAGCCTTCGGGCTCCTGAGCAATGGTGTCCTCAGCGGTCAGGAGCCGTGTGCCGTGGCACTTTTGCAGTGGTGAGATGAGTTGGCCGGTGTGGTAACTCTGTGCGGTGGAGCACGTGTTCCTCAAGCAACTGGTGGGCGCTCTCAGCAACCCACAAACTCTGGTGGAGTTAGAAGGCATATTAACTTTGAAAAAAAAAAAAAAGAACTTATCGCTTGCTTGCTCTCCTCCAATATATATTTTTGTTGCTTTTTTATATCTTAACAGTTCATTTATGGACAATTTCATGTCTTATTTAATTCTAGGTATGGTGCTCTTGAATGCAGAACAAAAGTTTGCATTCTCAGTTTTGATCCAGAGCATGGTTATTACCGCAACTCGGTTGTCAGTTGCGGATACCATCTCTTTAGCTTGTCTCGCTGCTCTTCTAGAACATTCCCTGACCAGTGGGCAGTGAGGACATTCTCTCTCTCTCTCTCTCTCTTGACCTCCAACAGGAGACACTGCTTCCACATCTTTGGCTTTTATGGTTATCGCCCAGCGAGGCTGTGTTTAACTTTCCACTCATCACGCCGGGGGCCATGGAGCATAACCACCTCCACCACCTCCTCCTCCTCCTCCAGCCCTCCACCCCTCCTTCCTCCCCTCTGCCGTCCTTCCTCTCATGGTCTCTCCTCCGTTCCCTGGGTTCCCACGGTTTGGACTGGTGCCGGTCAGAATCTGTTGCCCACTGAGATCCCTCTCCAGCGATCTTGTTTCAAAAAAAGAAAAAACAAAACAGAGCCAAACGGTTATGCAACCATCCTTGTGTAACAGATACCTGAATGAGTGTATGAGGCTCCAGCTTGAAAATGAAACAGCGGCCCCAGCTTTAGATTGTATGACTACTGTAGAGATGAATTGGTGTTTTCTGAGAACAAGCAGTGCTTGACTACAGGTGTGTGTAGGAACAGCTCCGTTGAATGAAATGGTAGCTTCCACAATCCAAACTGCAGTCCAGTTTTGACAGGATTAGAACATACAAACACACATGCAAACATTTGACATACCCATTAATTTGTCACTCATCGTGCCTGAAAAGATTACGTAACTGTTCAGCTTGGACTGTGTACGAATGTACCATAATATAATTGCACAACATGGTGCACCACAAAGGCAAGCACTTGGGGCACACTATTCATTTGTGGCTGCAAATGTTTGACGACACATGGCCATAAAATCAACATGGAACCCAGGTTGAAGTGTCCTCTTAAGATGAATCTATGACAAGTAGCTCACTAGCCCTTTCACAGGCCAGTTTGAATATAGTCTCATGTGTTTCCCTTTATACGTCACTCTGGCTTATCAGTCCTTGTATTTATCTGACTGAATAGGTTTTGCGTTTGCGGAGGTACCTCACTGGCGACGCCCACCCACACCACACTCCTCTACAGAGACCTCATTTTAGCATCTCTGCCAGTCATACAGATTGTGTAGAATTCTGTCTGATTATGGTTGTTTATTTGTCACATTTTCCTGTTTGAAATTCCTTAAAAAAAATGTATGTGGAAGTTAAGACGAAAACAAAATGCATGTGTGCAGATGGGCAAATTGACAAAATGCAGGTTTGTAGATAGACTTCCAATCACAGAAGAAGCTGTCCTCCAAGTATCAATGGCATTTCATAAAGACAGAGACATCATACCAGCTCTGGTTCCACCAGTGGCCACCATCATCCAACGCACAATTCTATGAATGCAGGCCAAGACCTACACTACTGTAAATGCTTGCTGTTCATGGTCTGACCGAGTCAGCCTGGTGGCATATACTCTGGTTGGATTACTGCTAGCTGTCTGTGAAAGCTTCATGACGGCAGGTGAATTATTTAGCAGTCCAAGCTGCAGGTGTTTATAGCAGAGGAGACGTGGCTCTCTAGCTATGGCCTGAATAATTTAGAGGCTCCCATGCTGCCTTTCCGTGAGTCACTCCCGAGGCACGTAACCATGAACTCTTGCCACGTCCATTCACCTGTTCACTCCTTGTGTGGACGACAGGCTTGTGCAAAATTCCAGAATTGAATTGAAACTGGCTCTTAAATTCCAATTAAATTCTTGAATTTCTCTTGCATTTCAATTGAGGTAGCAAACAGGAAGCCGAATTGCAATTTGATTTGTGCACAACCCTGGTGGATGAGGAAAATCCCACCAGGATGCAGCTATGCCCTTGGCTTTCCAGAGTCCCAAACCCCTCAAGCTCCTTAGACTTTCCTGAAGAATACATGAAGGAGATTGTTGATGTATGGATAGCTTTAATCCGACAGTCATGGTTATCTGGTTAAGGTGGGATAAGAAAATGAATCCTAAAGGCTATTAGTTTGTCTTGTACGCTACAGTTCACTTAAAGCAGCTCAGTCAGCAAGCAGCTGTTTTGTAGGCTGTTTCTGTACTCACTACATAACTGCTTCATATACAGCTCTGACCATATACATCAGTCCTATATGTCAGAATTCCTTCAAAGGCCAGTTGACAGGAACTTCCACAGAACTCTCAATGAATCCTGTTGTTGCTTATAAAAAGCAAACAAACATCAGATATGCCTTATATATGTGCATTAGGTTTCTTTGTAATAGGCTACCTTTTAAATGAAACCGCTCAGGAGTCTGAGTATGACGGTGCATATGAGGAGCAGGGACTTTGTCTAAACTTTGGTACACTGACGTTAAGCATGTCGTTCCCTGGAGGTTGAGCACCTGTTCATGAGTGATGGAGTAGATATCAAAATCATTCTATTAAAAAGATGCTTTGATATGTACCTATTTTGATATTTAATATTTATCTGAAGGCACTTGAATTATGGGGATATTTATTATTGCTATTTAATCCATGACATTTCAGTCTTGTTACTTGAGAACTAGATTAACATGACATGTTTGCAGTGCTTATCAGTGAAAACTAATTTTGATTTGAGAAGTGACGCTAACCCATAATGGCTTCCTTCCTGACTACAGTTGCATTTCCCTGTAGTGAATGTACTGTTCTGACTTGAAAAACAAAAGTGGATTGATTACTTGCTTTTCTCAGCCAGACTTTTTTGTAAATGTGTATGTGTGTGTGTGTGTGTGTGTGTCTCGTTATGTGATTTTTCCTTTTTCTTTTTTTTTTTTTCTTCCTTGGAAAAAAATAAATAAAACCACGGTTTGAATCAGGCAGGAAATCCACTTAAGAGTCAGAGTAGGATGCAGTGACTGAGGTGTAGTGCCAGCGTGTTACCATTAGAGGGCACTGTTTATCTCCTAATCAGCTGATCAGGGTATAGCAGTGTCCAAGCTCTCCTCAGTCAGTCAGTCATTCAAACAGGCCTTCAGTTCACAAAGCCCGTGGAGAAAGAGGAGAGGGTGCTGGGAGAAAGTTGTATATACTGTAATAAACTGTGAAAATGTGACTGATAACCCTTCTCACTTCAAGTGCTTGGGTGAGTAACTTAACGTGTCAATAAATATTTACATTAAAATCATCTGAACCAATCCAGTGGTCTTTCATTTTCTTGAAGAGCATTTTTTGGGAGAACCTCTTTGGTGTCAAATGGGGCATCCGTTATTAGCATGGCAAAATATACTTGCCTACTTTATGTTCTGATACAGTCCCCTGATCTAGATGCACGCCGTCAAGATCTGAGGGGGACAGATTTGTTAAAGATTTGCTATGCCGCTTCCCAGATCCAGATCGAACCGAAACGACATTTTACTGCCATTTAGATTCTCTGAACACAGCTTCCTCAGAAACACTCTGGCTTCCTCATGGAGTTTCCTTTTATCGCCTTCTCTGCCATTGCCGGCAGCAACCGGAAACCCCAGCTGGGGGAAGACTGCTATCGAGGATATCCTGCACCACACACACTCTCACACAACATCCTATGTCCACTCACACAGGGATGTCTGACCCTCTGGATGTGTCAGTGAATAGAGAAAGGTTGAGGCTACTTCTTTTTGTCATGGTCCTCTCTTTGGTAGCCTACCTTGTATCCAAAGCCGTAATCATAATATACTTTGAGGGGGACATGCCCCCCTCCTCCCCTGCCCCATATTCAAAAATGCTCAAATTGTCCCCCCCAGTAGTATCCTATCTTTTACTATGTTAGTATCACACACTGTCATGCTAAATAATCACTTGTTACAAACAAGTGAAAATATGCAAAATGGTTAAATATCTGACAAAAGGAAATACAAGGTGAGATGATCTCAGTTAAGTGATTTGAAACTTGCCAGGAAAACAATGACTTGATAATAATTATCTCTTGAGCCATCCCTCACTGTATGTGAAAGTTGTAGAATACTATGGAATTATAAAATACCAATTGAAAAAAAAGATGTACAGATTGGTAATTATTTCTGAGAAATTGCACTGCCTTCTCTCTCAGCCCTTCCCTTGATCAGTGCTCTTTTTTGTTGACCTATACTATAGGTTATAGTGTTTACCTACTAGCTACAAACTATTGTTAACTAAGGCCATACCATTTTCTCTTATGCATTCATGTAAAGTTTACAACAATATTCAAACCTTAACCTACTGCACCCTGGACTAAGCTATTTTTACAGTTTTTGCCCATTGATTACACACTAAAAATGAATGATTAGGCCGAAGCCTCAATACCTAAACTTCTTGTAGCATACTTTAAACACTGAGTAACCTTAGCTTAAACACATTTTCTGCTTTGCACATTGTCTGCAATTCTGCAACACACTTATTGCGAAACACTACACACAGTTTCTTACATTGGACACTTTGTTCAAAAATTAAATCTGTTATCTTCAGCTATCTTATAACGCTTCCATTCAAAATGTAACCACATCTGGTAATTGGTAATACCCACACACATAGGCCTACCTGAACACAGAGAAAACTGACATCAATCAGTCTGAGGCTTAGCACTACAAATAGACTGCAGGTAAGTTATTGTGTACCTGTTCAAGTGTGTACTTTTAGATTGAGTACCTGTGTACAGTTCTGCATTTGCCCCTTTACTCCCCATTTCTAAAACCTATCAAATAATTATTTACAGTGTGCCAATGAAAAGTATGACCACCAACCACATACCTGTATGCCTCTTGCAAGCAATGGAAGTGGCATGTAGAGGCAAGGGTGGATATGGCACACAAGGTGATATTTTCCCCGTCACTTGCAATGTCGCTGAGGACTTGTGGCCAGATATGAACAGAAGGCAGGATCCATAAGCACTCCCCCCACCCCCGTCACACACACACACACAAGTAAAAATATGTTTCTTTTTTCAAAAATTTTGTTGCAAAAATGTCAGCCGATTACTGCAGAAATTTTATTTTGAAATAAAGACAAAGACTGCAGTGTTTTATATAAGTGTCTATGCTTTTTTGTTGCAATAATTGCATTTTTAGAAAGGATTGTTGAGTTTTGATTGTAGTGTTTCATGTTGCATCTATTGTGAGTTGTTTGGTGCTCTTATTTGGTTGTGTGTAGCCAAATTCTGTAAAAAGTGTGTAAGCATAAGTAATAGGCAAAAACTGTAACTAGATAAGTCAGTTTTGGCTCCTTTACTCACCTTATGCCACCGTCTATCCCTGTCAAATTGGCATCAGCATAGTACATGTAATAGAATGTCAGGAACTGATTTCATCCGCTATGCACGTTTGGTCCCATTTGGAAGTGGGGTTTATGTTGGATGAATGGGTGGGGGCGGTGGGTGATGAGGATGCACAGTGAATCTGAATAAACAATTTCAATTTCATGTCCGGAACACCGTCTGAAATACACCTCGTGATGGGGCCAATATCAAGAACTACACCATGTGATGGGGTCAATATCAAGAACTATAGTGACCCCTTGTGGATATCCAATTTAGTGCAAATTTAAATCGAAGCCCAACTTCTGTCACAGTTTGAGGGGAAAGTGGTTTATGTTGTACAAAATCTTACAGCCATGATATGATTCCTCAGTAATCTTACATGATCTGCAACTCCAGAAGGAGCTCAAATTATTTAATAAACACAAAAATGAATATAATCACCAACACCTAAGTATAGATCTATTAAGTTGGAAGCAAAATCAGAAAGACTTGGCTCAAGCAGAGCAAAACAACAACCAAAAAAACACAAACAAATATCGCACAAACAAAAGACACAAATTGAGATATTACTGCAAATTGAGCACATCAGGTGTTTTTATTACTATTATAATATTTCAAAAACAAACCACAAACCTCTGAGAGAGAAAAAATAACAGAAAAATGTACAACCTTTAAATTACAGCTTTATAAACAAAATAAAGTCTGTTCTATTATATACAACAGCAGGTGCTACAACAGCGATCAGGAGTGGGGGTTTTTACTTTACCAGATTTTACAAATAAGAAAAGGTCTTCATATAACTCCCTATACAAGTACAGCTACTTTATAAGGTGCCAACACATAACCCAGCACATTTTTCTTCAGATGCCTGATTTTGAATTTTCTGATGCTCTTTATCAAAAAAAGTTATTTATCTTTCTTTTTTTTTACATTAAACTCTGCTAACGATTTTGACCTAGGTGTTATTTTAGTTTTACTGCAGCATGTACAGAAACTATTCTATATATGTGACACACGACTTGGGGGGATGTGAAGAGACAATCAATGTGGCCGAGGAAGATGAGAAGACCTAACTGACGCAAAACACACACACACACACACACACACACACACACACACACACACACACACACAGGTGGGTCTAACCGGAGCTCTCTCTCTCCCCCTTTGCTGATGGCCTGACGCAGACACAGCATAGCATAAACACATCAAGTGCAGCCCCCGCCCCACAGCAGGAGAGCAGGAGGTCTACCGAACCCACCCGCCTCCCCCCTCCCCCCCGCCCCTAGATTTCAGCAGACTCCCCTCAATCAAATCAGTGCAAGAAAAAAAATCCGCCGTTTCATGAATGTGCCAACCAGCAGGTGGTCAAGCCATTCTGCAGCGCCTCAGCGTCTACACTGAGCACACATGGAGCACAAGAGCACCACGCAAGGCAAAGAGCTCTCAAATACAGCCAACATGGACATGCCGGTAGGAAGTGGGAAAATGCCCCGCCCTTGCCGGTCAGACAACTTGCTGATCAGCTTCTGATCAGTGCTCACACTCTGTGAGGTCGGGATGGATCGAGTCCCACTGATCTCAAAACAGCAGAGGTGCGGTTCGGCAATTGCACCGAGACAGAGGAGCCATTACTGAAAAGCATAGAGCTCCATTCCGCCATCTGACACTCAGGCAACAGTTCTCAGCTCTAATCCCAGACTAACTCTTTACAAATACTTTAGCTCGTAGCTAGGCTTAAACCAGAGCCAGAGGCTTGTCTATATTTGGGTGAGCATTTCTCGGATGAAAGATGACTCACTTCTTTTTGCCTTGTAGACTGAAGTGGCTCACACACGGATGGTAGTATTCTACCACAAAAACACACACAGTCAATTCTCTGTACTTTCCAAACAATGCATACAAAGAAACAAAGACACAAAAAAACAGCTTAATATAACAGAAATTATAAAAACAAATGTCAAATTCCATTATTTTGTAAAACATGAGTGTGAAAAAAAAGAAGCACAAACAAAAATATTACACCAGCCTCAACAGGGGATAATTTGATAAATCTGGACCTATTATAATGAGAACCTTCAAGGCTGGCTACGGTGTGTACCCCTCTATCTGAGATACTTGTGTAAGCTGCACCTGGGAGATCTTGGTTTTAAATTTGCTGTCAGTGCAAGTCGAAGAGAGAAGTGCCAGAAGGGTGGTTGAAATGGTGGTTATGGTTGGAGGTTTCATGACCTTGGCTGCAGTTGTGTCACATTTTGAGAGTGAAGAGGTTAGTGTGTGTGTGTGTGAGAGTGTGAGCTTGTTGAAGTGTGCCCTTTTTGAGGAAGTGGTGTTGATAATAACTGATAAATATAACTTTATTACTACAACAGCTTCTCACTGACTGAAGCTTATAGTTTTCTTTCGCATACCAGCACAGCAGAGAGATCTCCAAAGGATTAACTGACCCTAGAACAGGCCTGGCCCTTGTTCCGTGTGAAACTGACCAATCAGCTGCTATCAAGGACATCAACATAGCATCTGGATAACCCTCACCATGACTGATCTTGGCCTATGAATGCCACTCAAACAAAATCCTTTAAGGGCCCCTGTGTATCCGTGAATGCATATTACACAAGTCTTTTCGTTCAAGGAGACCTTACAAAAAACATCAAAACACACACATGCACAAATAAACATAAACAAACATAAACACACATGAATTAACATCAAATGACCCCAACCCCCCCCCCTGCACCCCCCCCCCGGCACACACACACACACACACACAGACAGACACACACAGACGGTTTCAGTCAGTGAGCACCACAAGCTCGCCTTCGCTGCGCTCGCCTGCGTCACTGTCGTCTCCCTCGCTGTAGGGCTGTCTCTGGGCCTCTCGGGCCCTCTCCCTCTCCCTGTCCCTGTCCCTCTCCCTCTCTCTGTCCCGCTGCACCGCGTCTGCCAGGCCCACGTCTCGTGCCTGGGCCTGTGCCTGCACCTGTGCCTGCACCGCCTCCAGGCTCCGTGGGGGCAGGTAGTGCTCCAGCAGGGCCGAGTGGAGCGGCAGCGAAGCCATGGAGACGGGCGTGCCGGAGTACTGACCGTCGTTGGACGCGGCTGGATAGTGGAGCTGTGGCTCTAGCTGGCTGTTGGGAAAGACGAGGAGGAAGAGAAGAGAGGATGGGTGCTATGTGCACAGTGAACAGTGAGCGCTACAGTGGACACTCCTTTAGCAGTGACCCCCAGCCCCCAGTCTAGCATGCAAGACTACAGACCTTATACTGGTACACTTCCATATGTGCGTGTGTGCGTATGGGCGTGTGTGTGTGTGTGTGTGTGTGTGTGTGTGTGTGTGTGTGTGTGTGTGTGTGCGTGTGTGGGGGGGGCATACTGTATCTACGGTACTGGAAGGTTAAAAATATTATTTTCTATTTATTTATTTATTTGTTTGTTTGTCAGAGGCCAGGTACAAATTTAAACATCTCCATTTGATGCATTGTACCAGAGTTATCCTTAGGCTAATTTACGTCTGTATTCATTCAGAGTGCATGTCGCCCAGATCAGAGGGTTGTCCCATGGCAGAAGTAGATTGCTTGTGGTTAGGGATCCACCCGGTGGGGTGCATCGCTGGTCAGGGAAGTGGGAGGAGATGGAGGTGGGGGTGGAGGTGGGCGTGTGGGTGGGGGTTGCGCACCTGGTGGAGAAGGCGGTGCGGTGCTGCTCCTGCCGCCGGCTCTTCATCATGGCCTTGTACTCGCCCACGCGCAGCCGCCGGCCCTCCACTATGCACGTGCGCTTGGGCCGCGGCTTATACTTGTAGTCGGGGTAGCGCTCCAGGTGCTGGCGGCTCAGGCGCGCCTGCTCCTCATAGTACGGCTGCTTCTCCTGGTTGGACATGGACTTCCAGCGCGTTCCTGCAGGGGGAGACAGAGAGTCACGGAGGTTAGAGGTGTGGGGAGAGAGAGAGAGAGAGAGAGAGAGAGAGAGAGAGAGAGAGAGAGAGAGAGAGAGAGAGAGAGAGAGAGAGATGGGAGGGGGAAGAGGGCAGGTGGGAAATACAACACTGAGATGCATCTGGTTACATGCCACATGCCATAACCATGGCTTGGTATTTAATGCTTCTTTTGCACTTCTGGTTGGATATCAACTGCATTTCATTGGCTCTGTACCTGTACTCTACTAAATGACAATAAAGTTCAATCTAATCTAATTTAATGTAGCAGCAGTCTGGTAAGACATACATATGGGGAAGGAGAAAAAGGAGAGAGTGCAGGGTGACAAGAAACACAGGGAAAAGGTAGAACGAGTGGAAATGATATGGAACGAAAAAGATCAAAGGAATGAGAGAAAGGAGAGAGGGAGAGGAAGAAACTGAAATGAAAAGATTGAGAGCAACAGAGAACGACACACACACACACACAGAGATTTGGAGGCGAAAGAGGGGACTGGGCATGTAGCGTGAGTATTTTAAGCAGAGCACAATGGAAAGGAATGCGAGTGTTTTCTCAGAGGAAAAGGAGGAGGGAGGAAGGCGTGGGCGGAGGTGCAGGAGGAGGGGTGTTTTCCTGCAGCCCTGGAGGCAGGTGGCAGCTCTTGCCCTGCACTGGCCTGGGCCACAGGATCAGCAGGTGACACACCCCAAACAGACACACACACACACACACACACACACACACACACACACACACACACACGACAAGTGACTACAAATGTTTCTGCCCATATATACTGAGCTTGTGGATAAATGTATATTTATGTATTCATTTATATTTAAATCAATAGAGAAAATAAAGTGTCTGTTTTGGTACAAGTGTATCTATCGGCTGATGTGGAATCAAGCTAACCTGTTTTTCCAACACTGTCTACCTATCAATAAATCTGCTCGCTTATCCTGTTCGTGTCTGTCTGTCTGTCTAACTGCCGTGTGAAGCAGGCCCCTCCTGGCCGGTCTCACTCACCCAGGATCTTGCTGATGCTGGAGTTGTGCATGTCGGGGCAGGCCTGCAAAATGCGGCGGCGCTCGTCTTTGGCCCACACCATGAAGGCGTTCATGGGCCGCTTGATGTGTCCAGAGGGGGCCGTCCGGCTCTCCCCCATCCCCACCAGGCCAGACATGGACATCGTGCCTGAGGAACGACACATACACAAATACAGTCATTAACGGACATTATTCATCATTCCTATATTTTTAATTCCTAAATTTTTATATGAGCACATATTGCATCAGTTTCTCTGGTCTGGATTCCCATTTAGAACCTTAAAAGTACTGTTATTAAAACACAATGATGAAGATACATTATATACATATAATCTAATGAAAACACATTAATGTCCTCATACAAATAGCACCAAAGCTCTTAGGGCCAGATGTACATACATTTACGAACGTAGCGTTATCAGCGTCATGGACACACCCCAGATTGCGAACGCTGTCAGACCCAAGTTTCCGTCATATTTATCATTCGTTCAATCCTTAGTGTAAACTGCACCTTTCTCTGCCTTTCTCCGCCCATAAACGCTTTTTACGAACGTCCACAACTGAATGGCAGCGCCTACATACAAGTGCAGTTGAATGAAGTTGACAACATTAAAAAGAATCAAACGTTTAGCGATCATGAAATAATACCATAATGTAAACAAGCAGGGAGATGATGAAGATCAGTAGTTCTACTCAAACTACTTGTGCACGTAGGCTATGGAAGATTGGTCAAATTTAGCAAGTAGGAAAGTTTAAGTGAATGACGTGAAAGTAAAAGTAAGACATTCGAAAGGCCAACGAAAGTTGAGGTTGCTTTTGGTAGTACAAATACTTTCACCACAAAAACTGGTGCTCTAAATAGCGATTCTGTTGTCTTTCAAAGGTTATCTTGACACATTGAACTGCAATATGGATTAACACCTGCTGGAAGGCGGAAGTATTTAGGTGCAGAATAGACGTGCGCTTTCAGGAGCAGTCTTTGTACATACCGCGGAATACATAATTAAGTAAATACATAATTACTCTTCCCCTCCCATCTTTTTACGCTAAACTCCCACTTTCCTCTGGATCCTCCCATGAATGCATATGCATGACATGAAAAACGCAATCTGCCACTTTCAGCTCCTTCGACAGGCAGTTTTATGCTTTTATCATTGCGCCTGTTTATACATACCGCAATGATTTTACACGCATTACTGGCGAAAACAAATACGCCTGAAGTGGGCGCAAAAGCGTTAGTACATCTGGCCCTTAGTGTCTAATCTACACTGTATTTGCCTCTTTGCTCTTCTTCAGCAAAATTACATAATTTCATTTGTCCAACATTTGTAAAGGCAGTTGTATATTTTGATGATGTAGCAAAATTATGATCTAGGTTTTATAGAGTCCTGAAAACCATGAGACATGACGATTCACTGAAGCAAATCAGTGTAACAATTGAAACAAAATCAAACAAATAACAATAACATCCTGCCAGAATGTCTTTGCCACAGCCTTTCATGCATCTAAACATCACGTGTGCACACAACACCCTAGTGGGCCCAAAGAAATGTCCAGCTACAGATGCCAAGGAGGGAGAGAGAGACTGTTAAGTAAAGGGGGCAGGTGTGTTTGATGGCCCATACCTTCAGAGTCACTGCCCATGAGGTCGTCCCGCACCTGTCGCTCCTCAGGCCGCTCCGACGGGGTCAGACGCCCACCCCGTGACCCTTCCTTGTAATCACCCTGGAAACAGGCACCGAGGGCGACTTTCAGCACGTGCTTTAAAACATGCAGGATCACAAGATGACCACACACACACATACATCGCAAACCACAAAACTTTATATAGCTATACAAAGGTGACAGAGAGAGCATGTTTACCCCTCACATTCTCACACACATATGGGCACAGGGTGAAATTTCCATACTGAGCACTCCTCTACTAGTATAAATACACATCATGTAATCCAATAAGCATCATTAAATCAGCATTTAAGCAGTGTGGGAATCAGTCCCATGGTGGTCCTGCCATTACCTTGTTTACCATGATCAAATCAAGCCGCAGACAGAATATTGACTGCATATATCCTGTTGACACTGACAATGATTCCAACTGTCATAACATGTAAATGAGGAATACACTGTGAAGCTATGTGAAAGTGCAAATGCAAATAGTGGAAGTGGAAACTGTAAATTGTGCCTGTGAATCTGAAGTGTTGGTAGGCCCCAAAAGACAAGGGAAAATGGTCAGAGCCAAAAGATTAACAATGCTATTTCTGACAAAGGAGGGGAAATGACTGGCATATCTGTGGGCTACTGCTGTAGCAGCCTGCACTGAGAGGGTAGCAGCTAACAGGTGTCTGTACATCAAACAGGAGCCCAGCAGTCTGTGTGGGCTGTTAGTAGTGCAGACATGTGCATGTGTGTGTGTGTGTGTGTGTGTGTGTGTGTGTGTGTGTGGTGTGTGTGTGTGTGTGTGTGTGGTGGGGATAGCGGGGTGTTCCCATCTGTCTGTGTGTCCATCTGTGGACATGGGACATGGGTATGAGCATTTATATATGACTTGTGCATCACTATTGGTGTATTGAGTGAGTGTGAGAGTGTGTGTATATGAGGGTGCCTGATCATGTGTATACATGAGTGTTGGAGATCTGCATACATTTGTTGTGTGCTTGAGGTGTCGTGTGTGTGTGCGCGTGTGCATACGTGTGTGTACAAGCACAATGGTGTGATTGTGCAGTGGAGGGACTCTGGGTTCAGTGTGTGTGTTGGGTAAGGCTCTGAGGCCTGTGAGGAGAGAGATGGGGGTCTCAGCTTTCAAGTATGAACAGAAGCCTGGTGACAAACATTCAGCCCCAGGTGCCCTCAAGGAGCCTCCACTCTGACGTGAAGTCTTGTGTGTGTGTGTGTGTGTGTGTGTGTGTGTGTGTGTGTGTGTGTGTGTGTGAAAGAGAGAGAAAAAGAGAGGGTGTGAAGGCCACTGTCGGGCCTTTTTAAGTCGTTGACTCACCGGCCTGGTCGTGCCGTCCCTCTCCCGCTCCCTCTGACCCCTGAGCAGCTGCTGCGCCTCCTGGATCGCCTGTGTCACCACGTCCCCCTCTCCCAAGAAGTCTGAGGATGGAGCGAGAGAGAGAGTGCGAGAGAGAGAGAGAGAGAGAGAGAGAGAGAGTTTGATGTAAGGGCTCAAGTGTTCTCTTGAGAGGATGGCTTTGTTAAAAGCAAACAAAAGCTGAGAAAGAAAGAAAGGAAGAAAGAAAGAAAGAGAAAAAGAATAAAAAAGAAAGAAAGAAAAAAGAAAGAAAGAAAGGACGGAGACAGAAATAGAATGAAAATAAAGACATGTCTGGACTTTAAGTGCCAGGGGAATAATAAAAGAAAGCCAGTGAGAGAAAGGACTCGAAAGTGGGGGTAGAACCCTTTGGGGTTGGACGTGCCTATGTACTGAAAGAGAAAGAAAGAGAGGGAGAGGCAGTGAAAGAGAGAGATACTGAGTAAAGGGAGGGGGGAGAGAGAGAGAGAGAAATACAGGGAAAGAGAAAGAGCATGATAGAGACAAAAAGAGAGACAGAGGGCCTGGAGGCTTGAAGGAGCTTAACACGGGAGAGGAGGAGGAGGAGGAGGAGGAGGAGGAGAGCACATAAGGTGGTGGTGACACATTCTCCGAGGGCCTGTTGGCCCCTCCGGGCAGCGCCAGGAACAGGTTTGTCAGTGTAGGCTGATAGGGAGGCAGGCAGGCGGGCACCCACTGCTCGGCGTGCCAAGAGAGTGGGTGAGGGTGGTGGAAGGGGTAGTGAAGGGGGCAAAGGGCTGGTCAGGGGCTGAACGGCAACTACACAATGGCTACTGCAGCACACCAGTCATACACGAACACACATAACACTACACACAAGCCTATCAGACAGACCGATGTCTCACTATCACTGGAATCACCTCACTAATGACAATCTGATGACAGTGAAAGTGGACATGTATATCTTTCTACAGGTGGTTTATTGGTTAATTTACATACCACCACAAATGTCAAACCCCTGCAAATTACAAACAACAAAAGAAGCTGTATTTTGGGTGCACTATAGCAAGATGGGAGAGGAATTTGGCTTCAGACACACACACACACACACAAAAATATCTCAAGGGCAAATTCATGAACCTTGCGACTGTTGTCGGGAATATTTTCTTCCAGAGGCATGTTCACTACAATCTCTTCTCAAACATGAAACAGAAAGGAAGCAGTGTTCTGAGTGAGTATGATGTATGTGAAATGGAGTGAGAAAGCCTGAAGATTTGCTTATGCGCATTCTGTCAGTGTCACTGTGACTTCTAATAACCCAATGTAAATTCCATTTCATTGACATGCACACGCACACGCACACACACACACACACACACACACACACACACACACACCACCATCCCAGACAAAGTTTAATATTCTTGTGATCCAACTAGAAGAACGACATTTCGCTCCAAATCTATGCCACTTATTTAAAATATTTACTCAGAGGCATTATTCTAAACTCTTCAGGGGTAAGTCCCAAAGACTAATATCAGACAATAAGACTTCCTTAAAGCATACCACATCATTACACACCAGCAAAATATGTGTGTGTGTGCATGTGAGAGCGATAACACAAAGCATTCTGTGTTGTTTCATTCCAACTGTCCAAGCCTGCAACAGGCTTGGATCTGTAATTCTTCCCCTGTGTTCAGATCCTACCAAAGGTATGACAGTAAATGTGAGTGTGTTGGTCTTGTGAACATACTCAGGCTAAGGCGTTGGGGGCTGGGCGGGAGCTCTCGGGACCGGTACCCCCCCTGCAGGTGTGCAGAGGCCAGCTCCATGGCCTGGGGGCTGGGGGTTTTCCCCACGTCCAGCCCCTTGGGCTTGGCCGTCAAGTTCAGAGGCTGGCTGCTCTCCTACGGCACAAAGAGAGAACCATTCAACTCAATGTTGACAAGAGAACAAAAAAAAAAACCACACAATTAGACACACTTGTACATTCAATTCTTAACTGTACCACTGATATGGCATGACAACTATCACTGATCAATGGTGCTTTGCTACCACGGGTTTAAAGTTCAATCAGATCAATGAGAGCATGGATAGGCTACCTGTCGAAATGCTGAGCCACTGGACCTTTTCATAGAGGGGGGGTGTGGGCTTGGGAGGAGAGGCATGGGGTACTCCACTACAGAGAGAGAGACATAACTCATCACGCACAAGCCACTCATTTCCTTAATGCAAATGCAAACAAATGACACTAAAACACATCTACTAAAAAGAGTAATCAATTCTGAGAAAATAATCGATAATAAACCTATTTAAACAAAACTAACAAATGTACTTATGCTGTATATATACACACAAACACAGAGAGACAGAAATAAATAAACAGAGAAACACACATAGGGACAAACTTCCATGAAACATTACTATAGAGTGAGAGACGGAACCAATGCAAATAATCTGTATTGTGGTAACCATAAGAGCAACAATATACAAATACACAACAATCTAGATGACCTTGAGCTGTCTTGCGGAACCTCTCTGTGTCTGTCTGTGTACACATTTGCCCATTTATCTGTATCTGTGTCTGTGTACGTGTGTGAGCACATGTCTCTGTGTGTTTATGTCCATTTGGCTGCTTTTGTCCAAGAGACTTACAGTATATACACATAGTGAAAATAATAGTTTCAGAAAAAGTGGAAAGGAGCATAATAATAATAATAGTAATAACAATATCAATAATAACAATATCAAATGGCATTTATAGTAACAAAAACCATGAACATACAAACCATAACTCTGTTAGAGAATAAGTTTAATTAAGTGCAAGGTGAACGGATGGGTCCCAAAACTATCACAAGAATGTAAAACATTAGGTAACCCGTTGCACCAACAAGGAATCACTTTGGAAAATAGTCTTGACTTTTAGCATTAATGGACGGGTGGCACAGCATCCATTGTGTGTGTTTGTGTGTGTCCGTGTGTGTGTGTGTGTGTGTGTGTGAGTGAGTGCGTGAGTAAGTGTATGAGTGAGTGCGTGAGTGAGTGTGTGAGTGAATGTGTGAGTGAATGTGTGAGTGAATGTGTGAGTGAGTTCTTTAGTGAGTGTGTGTGTGTGTGTCAGTGAATGAGTGAATGCATCCATAGTCACCTGGCTTGCAGGGGATGGGTTGGATGGGTAGGCCCATTTGTGACTCGGAGGTGACCGACATTTGCTGGGTACTGGGATGGAAGGCGGGAATCATGACGTATGGCATGTTCACCTGCTGAGGCAGACAGCACACCACACACACACAAACACACACACACACACACTCAGATCTCCCCCAAAGCTCTTCAAACAGCCAATCACATCACTCCTTACTACATACAGTACAACTACACACAGCCAATGACATCATTACCTACTACATGGAATTGAAAACAGCCCCCAACATCATTACTTCCACTGTGCAATTAGAAACAGCTACGGACATCATTCGTTTGTGCATGCAATTAGATCCGATGGCAAATGACTGATAATGTACTTGGATAGTCCCACTACTACAGATGGCTTGTTGAAATTCAAAATTGCTGTTGAAAATCACCTTAACCAAACCTAACCACAAACCTTAACCAGAAATGGTCCCTAACAGAGTGTCAACAGATTTGCAGGTTTGTATATAATCTAGGCATCTGTAGGAGACCTTGCAAGTGTGATCACCAATACTAATAGGTCTAAGCAATGGGAGTGCAGGGGATCGTGTGTGTTTGTGTGTGTGTTTGTGTGTGTTTGTGTGTGTGTGTGTGTGTGTGTGTGTGTGTGTGTGTGTGTGTGGTGTGTGTGTGTGTGTGTGTGTGTGTGTTGGGTGAGAGTTCTGACCTGGATCTGCTGCTGCAGGAGGTTGATCTTGTGCTGTTGCTGGATCAACTGCTGCTGCTGCTTGGCGATCTGAAATGATTCAAAGTCACACAAACCAGTGTGTCATCAATAAGTGACTGCCGTGTGTGTGTGTGTGTACTTGACTTGTACTGGCAGTCTATCCAGCAGAGCCATATCCACTTATTTGTAAGGGACTATGCCTGCCTCCCTACCAGCCTACCAGACTATGTACATGAATGTTTCTAGTTCATTTGTGATATTGTACGAGAGTTAACCTTAAGGCTAATGTTCCTGTGCACTTAACCCTACTCGAGTGTGTCAGAGGTAGCAGATGGATGTGATGTATCTACCAGTTCCATCAGCTGTATTTGCTCCTTCGGCAGTAGAGGCCTCTTGTACATCGGCTAGAAGCGGTAGGTGTCAGACATGTGTGTAAAGGTGTCTGTGAGTAGTGAGGCATGTGATATGCATTTGAGGTGTGTGTAGATGTACATCTGTGTTTGTACGTGTGTGTGAGTGAGTGAGTGAGTGAGTGAGTGAGTGAGTGTAGATGTACATCCGTGTTTGTACGTGTGTGTGTGTGTGTGGATGTACATCCGTGTTTGTACGTGTGTGTGTGTGTGTGTGTGTGTGTAGATGTACATCCGTGTTTGTATGTATGTGTGTATGTGTGTGTGTGTAAATGTACATCTGTGTTTGTACTTGTGTGTTTGTACTTGTGTGTTTGTACTTGTGTGTTTGTACCTGTGTGTGTGTGTGTATATGTGTGTGTGTGTGTGTGTATATGTGTGTGTGTGTGTGTGTATATGTGTGTGAGAGAGAGAGGTGCCTGAGTGCTCAGACCTGCTCCTGCTGCTGGCGGGCCAGCTCCATCTGCTGTTGCTGTTTCTCCAGCAGCAGGGCGGCCATGTTCCTCTGCTCCGAGTGTGCGCCCAGCAGCTGCTCACGCAGCCCTGACAGCTGGTTTATCATCAGCAGCAGCTGCAGCTCCTTCTCCGCTAGGCTCTCATGCGTGCCTACACACACGCACGCACGCATACACACACACACACATTCATACATACATACAGTACATAGATACATGCATGCACACACACACACACACACAGAAGGACAAGCCAAGACAAAAGTTGAAAGGCAAATTTCACATTTGAGGTGATGTGTCAGGTGAGGTATGAGGTGAGGTGAAGTGAGGTGTGTTCAAAGAGTCACGTCACCTCGGAGACCACTGCCACCTGGTGAGCCTTTATCCAGGAGCCTCTCCTTCCAGTCGGAGGTTAACAGCTTCTCTATGGTCGGCATTGCTGTAGAGAGAGAGAGAGAGAGAGAGAGAGAGAGAGAGAGAGAGAGAGAGAGAGAGAGAGAGAGAGAGAGAGAGAGAGAGAGAGAGAGAGAGAGAGAGAGAGAGAGAGAGAGAGAGAGAGAGAGAGAGAGAGAGAGAGAGAGAGAGAAAGTGAAACGATAGGGTTATGCGCTGTCAAGGTAACTGTGAAGTCGTAGATGCTCCAAGCACAAAGCCTGCTAATAACGCAACGAGTCAGAGAGGACATGCTGTTCTTGTTCCTTTTTTAAAAGTTCCTTTTTGACAGTGACAATCATTACAAAACTCATGTTCTGCTCAAAGAGATGGAAACCAGTTCTATGATGAAATTGAAAGAACCTCAAGGAGCCATTTCATCATTTAAATGCGTGGTAAAGTCATATCACCATATACTGACACTGAATCAGTATATGGAATAATGAATGAATAATGCAGTGTCCAGTTCTGTCATATTCAGTCAGGTGGAGTTGTATTTCCAGTATTTCTCAACCTAATCAATTCTTCACACCTCTTCATCCGGACATCAAAAACCATTCAATCATTCTGATTTGCCATACTGAGATACCTTCATCAATATCTCCATCAATACGTCCTATACATACAACAGTTATAAACTGGAACACTTTTCTCAACCTTTTAAAATGTGTTGTATTAGGTTGACTTATACACCAGCAGCAATAAATAGTTTGTGCCTTTATATCTGGTGAATCCTTGCCAAGAACAGGTGCAGCGCTTTGCAACAGTCTTCATCTTGGGTGTCATTTCACAACCTGACTGATGGGCCTCAGACAAAATCATTTTTATACCCAGAAGGAGATCTATACTTTAACCACTCATATGCAGTACTTAATTATGAGCAATTAGACTCAAAGAAATGGTACCACAGGTTGAGGAATAAAAACAGTTGAGTTGAATACTTATGCAAATATTATATGTCTGTTTTTAATATACTTATTTGTAATGTTTGCAGATAAATGACCTCTATGACCTTTAGACCACAAATGTATATAGTGTGTATGTGTTTGTGTACATATGTGTACTGTGTGCATATGCTGTATGAGTAATATGCATCTGTAACGAGAATATGGTGATGACCTTCAGGGGACTGAATAATTTGCAAGGCCCTGTATCCATGGTTAAATGTGCTCTGTAATAAAACAGTGTGTGGTTAAATGTCATAGGCAATAAAAACCATGTGGGTGGAGTTTAAAGATGAGCACTGAGTCACTCATGGTGAGGAAACAGTGGGACTGGCCACAATGGCTTTGTAAAATGTCACAGTAGCCCTGGGAAACACCATAATGCTTTAAAGAAAATCCTTTCTATTAAGTATTATATTTTTGAAAATCTAAGCAACTTTAACTAGTGGCCCTAAAGTCAACTACATTTTTCTATTTAGTTGAGGTTCATCTACAGTAATATGCAAGAGTAAGAAGAGTAGCATACTAGCATCAGTAGCATCAGCAGTAATATACTGTAAAAAGTAGTTTGGTTATTTGTGCAAGAACACAAGGGGAAAAAAGCACCGAATTGTAGTCACAAACTACAGTTTCAGCCATTCCATTATACGAACAATTAAATGTCTTTGATTAAATCAGCCATTGATTCCCCTACTGTGGTGGTGTGGATAGGTTAGAGTGGTGGAAGGGATGGCCTTTCTCGGCTGACTGTGTGACCTGCTCATACATTTGTTCAGGTAAATGGTTCTCCCTAGCCATTCCAAGACAAAGGCCTTTCACAAAAGCAATGTCAAAGACGAAGACGAAGGAGAGCGATAAAAACACAATGGTGTGTTTGTAATATTTATTGAAATCTACTCAAGAACAGTGTCCATGTCCATGTATTATATGTAAGTAGCAACATACATGAAACACAAGTTTTACTTATGTACAGTTTTTATGTACAGTTTTTTTTATTTAATTATCTAGTTGATCATTTAAGGTTTCTGTGAATCTCCCTACTTTGGAAGTGCGGGGGGAAAAAAACTCATTAAACCAGAGGTGCGTTCAAACTGCATACGGAGGCGAACGGTTGCAAACAGTTTTCTGTTTTCCACAAACATGTGTGAACCCTCACAAACAATTTGAGAAGGTAGCTTTCTGTTAAGATGGAGTGTTTACACAAAATCATTCAAATGTATCTGTTCAGACAAAAATGTGAACATGTGAATTTGAACGCACCTCAGGTGAGTGGGAGATCTGCGTTGAGTGCAGGTGCGACTCACCTTCACCACCATTGGGCTGGGCGTCCTGACGCTTAAAGCTGCTGGTCACCCCCTGCTCCTGCTCTCTGAGTGGTGAGCCCTCCTGGATGTAAGAGACAGGTTAGTCTGAGGCCTGCCCCAAATCCCTAATCAACTTTCATTTTGCACACAGGTCTCGCACAATACATTGTGTTAGGGCCTACGCATCTTTATGAGGGACACTGCTAAGGGCTACAGAGACACACTGACCAGTTCCCTTACGATCAGCTTGCACTGATGTTTGGGACCTTCCATGACAAGCAAACAAGTAGACTCATACCGAGGTTGGAGGGCGGCTGGGGGGCATGGCTTTCTCATCTGTACGTTCGACGGGCAGCGGCGAGGACCAATTGTCGACTGGAGACGAGCGCTGGGGCTCCCTCCCCTCACTGGAGGCTCGACCCCCACTGCTGGACTCCTCCTCCTCCTGCTTGATGCTGACGCCCACCATGGTCACATCACTGGCGTAGGGACGCAACGCGGGAGAGCTGGGCTCGCACATTCTGGACAGAGACAGGGCCACATAGAGAAGTGAAGACTGAGCTTAACAAACAGATTGGTGTGCTGGCAGGTGTGCCATCAATCTGATCCCAAAATCTAATTTTCTGCCAAAGAAAGAAAGAAAGAAAGAAAGAAAGAAAGAAAGAAAGAAAACAACCAATATGCCAATTCGACTGCCAGATTGATACCATGACACATTCTCCCCCAGTCTGCGGTCTACCTGTTCTCTTATCTCATAACGAGGGCCTGCCATTTTGGCACAGCGACCCAATCTCATCTGGCCAAAGGAGTTCTGATTCACTGGCAGACTGCTTTACATGTACAACAAAAGAGCCCTGTAGATGGGGGACACTGACAGTTCCCAATCACAATGCTCTCAAGTAACACCACCGAGCGATTACTAGTCGACAGAGGAAGAACGATTGGGTGAGGAGAAAAAGGATAAACTCTAGTGAACTCTATCAGTTTGTAACTCCCCCACCCCAACCCAACCACCGCCATACGCAATGTAAAAAGAAAGAAAACAAGCCTGAACAAGGGGTAACACACACACACACATATGTATATATATAATATATGTAAGAAAAAAAAAAGAGAAATCCATTGTTGCTGAGAGGGAACAAAGGAAGCGTTGAACAATGGGCATGAGGAGGACAGCGGTGGCCGGCTACAGGAAGCTCGCCGGGTTAACAATGTGTGCGGAATGTGCCGACCGAACACTGCCTCATGGCTCGCGCCGCCAGCGGTCACCCTACAGTGATTCCAGCTCAGTGCTCGATGTTATTTATTTACTTACTTACTTAGCCGCATGAGTTTGGACCTCAAGATTGTGCTCCTCTATAGAGCTTCTAGTGAGACTGTTTCCTCGCTCTGGTTTTTTGGATGTCACGGCTGTTGAATGTACTAGTAGTACTGAAAGGTTTTGGTTAGTAGATACAAAAGCCGTCCCACAACACACACAAACACACACACACACACACACCATTCTGAAGAAGACAGGTGCCATTCCAAGACTTTCACCTGATGTCACTCTGGAATAATGACTACGCGACCACCCACTAACATCCACATGAACAAATAAAAAAACAAATAAGGGCATACTTGGCATCCCTGACTGACAGACAGTGCAATAAAACATACTGAACTAAACTGAACACTGGAGATAAGCGGTACACTAACAAAGGCATCGCTTCTCTTGTTCTCCCACCCACATTTCTGTGAACTTATCATAGATAAACATAAGATAAATCCACACTAAGTATCATGGTCTAGGATTTTGGTTAGCTCATTATGAGACATTTGACATGAAAGCAGATAGACTTCGATGGAAGCTGTAAATAACCGTCGAAATAACGACCATGGTTAGATAGCATCAGATCCATGCCATATCCAAGCAAACACATCTGACATCAAATACTACTGTAATATTGATATGTGCAACTGTTTTGGTTACCAAACAGGTTGTGAAATGAATACCCAAAATTGGGCCCAGAGGTGCAGTCAATGCAAATTGTTATGTTTTTTTTTTTTTTTTTTTTCATTGTTGTCTCACACAAACAATAATGATAACAACAGTCAATGCCATCAGTGCAAAAGAAAAAAAAAAAGGCTCAAATTGACAACATGGCTAAAATCAAAAGGCTCTTTCTCCAAAACACCTGCACACCAGAACAACACTTCCCACACCGACACCTCAGACACACACAGACTTGAGAGAAACAGCAGGCCCTTGATTGATGTGCTCCTGCCCGGAGACCACCATTCTTTACACACGAGATAGCAGGGAGGAAGCCCGACCTAGCCTGACAGTGCACCATCCTCCGACCACGTTGTAACATCTGAGGTCAGTGAGAGACCACTCAGCTGCTGAAAAAAGGGCCATAACGGCAATCCACAAAACCCCTGGAAATCAGACAGTGCTACCTAGAGAGAGAGAGAACTATTTTTTTTTACGAACCTGCTGAGTCTGTGACTGGCACTTGTCCCACATGCAAAGCCCATGGAGCTAACAGTTGACTGCCAAAGCTGGTAGCTGGGGGTGCAGGCCATGGTGCTGTAGCGCAAAGAAGAAACAGATCGAACACACTTGCATGTGTACACACACACCAATTCTGTGGTGTTGGTGTCTGTGTCATCACCTTGTGTGCTGGACTACAAACACAGGCTTTGAGTGGAAGCTTTTTGTAGGCCATAACATCAGTATTTGCATAAAATAGAAGCCTGATGCGGAAGAGCCAATACGAGTCTGCTAGTGTTTGACAAGCTGTGGTTTTTTTAAACCAAATAAAATATGGAATGCTCCTACTGAATTACTACAGCTGATTTATAGAGATCATGGCATCTTGGAGGACATTACTTTTTGTGTCTTTCAGAACTAGTTGAGCCAGATTTTAAATATTAATGTTTCCTTGTTCTGGTTGGTTGATAGGATATGAAATCTACTTTAATTTCAAATGTAATATGTAATAATTGACCAAATAATTGATTAAAAAAAATCTGCTCTTCATTGTACACTTTATAAAAAGTATCATGATCAGTAATTTAAAGCAGTAGATTTGTTCTAAAACTAGCAAGCTACCTGTGTAAAAATCATTTAAAACGTCTCGGAAACAGCACCAGCACTCAGCTGGCACTGAGAAAAGCTTGATAAAAAGCTTACTAACGTGTTTTGAAAAAACTATTGATGAGGTCATGTTAAGAAGGCTTCTCTTCCACATGATCAGGGTGTTCTGATCCTGTGGCAGACAGGTCACATGACCATAAACCATCACAAGTGATTTGAGGATGATACCAACAATTACAAAAACATACCTCAAAAGGAGACAAATTGTTGCATAGTGTTGCTTTTGAAGATACACTGTTGTCTTGTTATAAATAGGGTATGATCCTTCCCTCATAGAAATGACTGCCGGACATATTTATCTGTGTAGGAGTCACAGACATACCTGTAAATGAAGAGTTTGGTTCCAAAACGCTATATCTCCATTTTTAAAAAGTAATTTAATTTAAATGTGTAAATTGTGTAAAATTGCAATTGTGTTGTTTTGATTAAGTAAAGATACATCAAGCAACAATATCCAATTACTTAGAAAACAAAATGTAAAAAATTGATTTAATTCATTAAAATGGAGGATAAAGTGTTTTGTAACCAAACTCTTCAAATAGTGTTTTAGGGTGAACAATAGTATCTAATCTAAATGTGAGAATTCAATATAGAGACTTGAAAATAAACGAAGTAATACAAGTGAGTTGAAAACTTCATATTTCACACTGGCATGGCTAAAGAAACAATATACAGATTATCTTTTCTATTCAGAGCGAATATTTGAATAATCAACCTCAAAGCCTTGTTTGTGTTGCACAGTTAGACAACTGTCGCAAAACTCCAGGAACATTCTTTAAAGCCTAGAGGACAGAGATGGCCCAGTGTTTCTAGGCTTAACCACACACACACAGTGGCACATTGATTAGCGATCTGCGCAGATAAGGGCCAGATGGGATACACAGACCGGTTTTGTGTGGGACAGTGGTTGCAGGTGAAAATGGCACCCTCTTCCTGTTTGTTTCCTCATGCTTATTTGAGGGGGGGAAATCCCAACCCCACACCCACCCCCACCCCCCATGTAAAAGCAGCACCTTCATCACACAGGCTTTGATAGCAGGAAGAGCGAAGGAAAAGAGCCCACAAGATGCAAATGAACATCTGAAAAGCACACATTACTGAAGGACAGGTCCCCCTTTAACATGTCAGCTGCAACCCTTACAATGGGAGATGTGTTGGTTGGCTTTCATGGAGGCGTAAAAAATGGTTTCGAAGGGAATAAATGAGTTATGGGTTAACCTAAAATAATAGCAGCCTAGCAGCCCATAGGCCGTCATAGGTGACTGGGTGCATGGGGGGGCATGGCTAAGTCCAGAGGAACAGCACAGCAACACACAGCACAATCAAATGTTCAATGGAGCAGATAGAGCGCCAAGCGGCAAACGCACACACATACACACACACACACACACACAAATTAGAGATCACATGCTCTTTAGAGAACTTGTCTAAATAAGATATCTGAATGAGCTGATGACACAACCATGCTCTTCATGACAAAACAGGGGGTGGGGGGGGGGGGGGATGGTCACTGTAGCTCTGCTTCTATTTCTCCTCATCCCTTTCTTCTCTTCCTCTTCTTCTTCTTCTCTTTTTTCTCTTTCACTGCTTTTCAGAAACACAGGTTAAAAAGCAGGCTCCTTTTTATCCGGCGGCTGTGCAGGCCTGAGACAGCGGCGGCATTGTGAGGCCGAGCGAAAGGCTACTGTGGTATTTATCTGCAACACAAGAGCGGCAAGACGAGGGGGCCGGCTGAATGGGGCAAGAGCACAAAACACACTTAGAATAAAGAAAAATATAACAAGAGAAGAGGAATAAAAGATGTTTGTGAAGCGGCATCACCCCCCTCCTCTCCTCACTCTTGCAAAAAGCCCCCCCCCCACCTCATGCCCCTCAAGGCAAGAAAACACAGAAGGCAAAGACATTAAAAATGGGCAAAGGGTTTTTGAAGCCTCCACTGACACACTTCCAAGTTACATTTCTGGATTTAAAGAAGGACTCTTCCTCTTATTTCCATTATTTATGTGTGTGAGTATGTTTGTTTGGCTTAGTGAGATTGGGGGGTGTCTCTAAAAGCAGTGGATATGGAGTTGGGGTCGAAAAAACATCAGCAAAAGTGGTGACGTTGCCAATCCAGGCCATCTCCTTTTGTCCCAGTGATACAACAGGTAATTGTAAGGTGACCAGTCTAGTACTGCAGAACTGATCCCAATGGAGAGAATGACAGGGATTACCTTTAAGGCTCCACTAAACTTAAAAGCCAACAACAGCCTTTCTGAGTCAAGCATCCCAGTTAGCCAAACAGTTAGCGCGCCATAAGACTGCTTCGTAGAAGCTTGGTAGGACAAATAGATATGAGACCTCAACAACTTTGTTAAAGTAAGAATGAATTTGTGTCACTCTGGTCTATTTCAATGTCAAATATAGACAATTCCTATTTACAGTACTTGCCCCCCTCATCACCAACAAGAGTCATCTGTGAAGATTCACAGTCAGGCCAACCAGCCTGGCAGGTGCGTGGAGAGAGAACATGAACGATGATCACAACTGCATAGGATACACCAATGTCTCCATCCCAGAATCATCTATATACCTCTCCAGACACGCTGTACAGAGAGAGAGAGAGAGAGAGAGAGAGAGAGAGAGAGAGAGAGAGAGAGAGAGAGAGAGAGAGAGAGAGAGAGAGAGAGAGAGAGAGAGAGAGAGAGAGAGAGAGAGAGAGAGAGAGAGAGAGTATCTGGAGGTGTTCAACATAAGGAACGTGAACGAGGAAGGAAAGCGTGAAGGCCTTCTAAAGCTATAGAACCGGTGTAGTACCTAGTAACGGGCACACCGAGAGGAAGGAGGTCAGAGCCTTCACCTTTCAGGACATCCTGCAGCCCCGACGCTCCTGCCCACTCCGTCACCTCGCGAGCGGCCCACCTCACACATGGACGGATGCATCTCGAGCACTCCCTCGCCCCTGCCGTCACAAACAGGATACACACACTCTCCACACGCATTGAGCTGAGGTGGCGGAGGTCATAGAGGAGAGAGAGAGAGAGAGAGAGAGAGAGAGAGAGAGAGAGAGAGAGAGAGAGAGAGAGAGAGAGAGAGAGAGAGAGAGAGAGAGAAGCAAGCTCGTTCTCCCTCTTAAGAATTGAAAATGTAATGCATAAAGTCTCAAAACCAGACTTCTTTCTGAGTCTGTCCATGAATCACGTTGTGACAAAGACACAGATATAAGATCCAGAAATTGGTTTCTATGAGAACCTCACATAAGTTTGAGGAAAATGTCAGCCCTGACAAAAGACAAAATAGCAAATGAAGATAAAAAAAGAGAATCTCACAGCAATCACAACACACACACACACGCACGAGTATAGCTCACATTTCTGAGTTCATTTCCTACCCACAAAGGGGTCCCTCTCTATCATATTCGCAGCAGCTTCACCACAACCCTCCCCCCTCCCCCCATCCCATCCCTTTAGCCTGCAGCAGGTGCAGGCGGGTCCGGAAAGTGTGTGTGTGTGTGTGTGTGTGTGTGTGTGTGTGTGTGTGTTTGTGTGTGGTGGGTGGGGGGGGGGGGGTTGTGGGGGTGTGTGGGGGGGTGGCACTCAGTTAGCAACCCATTTTTGCCATCTTGCTTCAGTTAAGCACACAACTGTACAACCCCTGGCATCAACACTCAAACTAACAAGAAAAAAAAGCAACGGCACCCAAGTCTCTACGGCACTTCCCTGGTGCATGAAGCGGAAGCCCAAACCCGGCCGGCTGCCAAAAAGGGCCACGGATGCTCACAATCACACAGGAGAAAAGTGTCTCTCTTTCACACACTTTGCCAATTTCTTTTGTTTCAGTGGAAGGGGTGGGCCACCTGTCAGTGAGAGAAGTGGCCAAACCAGTTCAAAATCCCACAAAAATTTTAAGACAATGACTCAGTGAATGGCATTTCTTAATGTAAAGTTTGCCCTCTCGGCAGTTCCTAGAAAGGCCTGTTTCAACAGTAAAAGGATGCTAAAAGAGCCAGTCAAAACACACCCATTTATGAGTTATTTTTCTTTATGTTTAACTTTTTTACACAGTAGAACAAAACTATGAAACACCACATATGGAATATGAAATAAGCAAAAAAACTAAATGTAAAGTAACACATTTTATATTTTAGTTCTTCAAAGGAGCAGGGTGGTGACTGCTGTGATGACAGCTATTGGCATTTTCTCAACCAGATTCTGGTAGTCACCTGGAATTGTTTTCCAACAGTTAAGCAGGTGTTCCCATACATTGAGCAGCTGTTTCCTACTTTTTCTCACTTATGTTTATTGAAAAGCATTCCAGGTGATCACCCCGTAAAGCTGGTTATGATAATGCAATAGTGTGACGAAAGTAATAGTGTGCAAAGTTGTCATCAAGATAAACAGTGGCAAGATAAACAGTGGCCATATGAAACGCTTATCTGTTCAAACTTTTTTGTTATATCAATTTGATGTATTCAATTTTGCTCTACAGTATAGAACAGACACACACACAAACAACAACAAACACACGCACGCATACACACACACACAGAGCAAACAACTGTTGGAAAACATCCAAAGACAAGCACAAAAAGCACATAAAAAGACCATGTCGAAAATGTAAAATATGGTACGGCATGCACAACTGACAAAATAGTGTGGACTGAAAAAGCTTGAAAAGCACACTGGAAAGTTAAGTTAGGTGGTTGCTGTTGAGTACATAGCAGTTTGTCTTCCATTAAAGATCTGATGCAAATATGCAGCTAGGTGTTTCCGTGTTTGTTTGCCCGCATGTGAATGCTCCAGTTGTGTTCGCGGAGACTGTTGTGAACTATGTGTCTCCATTACAGTGTACATTTGTGTGGGAAGGAGAAGTGAATAAACAAATACCTGGATTCTAGTGAGTGAGTGCTGTCACACAACGCAAATGATGTTCAAACAAATCCAAGAGGTAGATCAGCAGGAAGACCACTGCTTAAACATGAATGTAAATGATTAAAAGACAAGTTTTTCTTTATCTCTGTGATACTAAATAAACAATAACAGCAGAGCACTATACAAAAAAACCCTTGAGCAGCCTCTATGAAAGAGACTATTTTGCGCACTTGAAAAAAGTGTCACGAGTGTCAGAACAAGAACTTTGTCAACTTAGGTGTATTATAAACAGGCTTTTTGTATACTGAGCTTCAGTTGTGTGTAAGAACATGCCAATAAGACTCATGTCTGTTAATTAATTCTGACTGTAAATGTATTGAATAAGACACTGATTAACAACTACAAAACATTGTGAGATCAAATACAAATGATACAAAAGCTCACAAAAGAACTATACTGAAAATGATTGCTCACTAACAATGTCACACATTGCTTAATTACATTTGTTGTGTTGTTTATTAGTATTTTTTGTGCAAAACTGACATTCACACATCATAAGCCTGATTAGTACAATTACAATTAAGGCACAACCATAACTCAAAAATGCAGCCTGTACATGTTTAAAACATCTCACGACAGTATCAAACTTTAGTCAACTCATATTCCAAATGCCAAATTGTGCCTCCTGATCCCTGACCCGCCCAGCTAAATATTTCTATGGTTGGGCTTAGGTGTGGGAGAATCAAGTCAGTAAAATATCCACACCTTTGTAGTGCTACTTATCTGTCTTATATTATTCATAGTTCCATGCCAAAGACATGATCTTAAAATTGCTTACGCAACATTCAAAGAAAAAAGCTGAGGATATTCTGCCATTTTTTCCACTTAAGGTCCGACCTGTTTGATGGTTGTGAGTGAAAGAGTTTTAATTTACAAGGCCGGCTTCCGTTCTTTTTCGCAACAGGCAGATTTATAGTGCTTTTGGCAAAAGTGTACAAAAAAATAACCTCACGGTACAATTTCTTGAATATTGTAATTATAAAATTGCTGCTGAGAAAAATAACTATTTGGATCCTATAAGGCAATATAAATAATACACGTGAGTAGACAGAGAGAAATGATCTTTGGGGGAAAAAAAATCATTGTTTTCATTATTTTAATGAAACATATTGGCCTTAAAAGAAGAATGTAGTCTTAAGTTCTATGAAATAATAATAGAAAAAAACATTAGAAAAATCTGAAAATCTAAATAAATCAAATTGCACATTTTCACAAAAAAACTTCTTCAGAGCTGCACGTAAATGTTTGCTGAAAACTGTAACCATGTGCAAACAGCTTGCGGATGAATTGGAGCAGCTTACCTCATAAATGACAGCAGACAGAATAATGAGGATTGTTGCTTCTTGTTTGTTCTCCTCTCTTCTCTCAATATGCCTCTGAGAACCTGTGGGCCATTCTTACACCAGAAGCTACGTTTTTTTTTTTTCGTTTTTTTCAGCAGTACCCTACTTCCAGCTAAGGTGGGTTTACCCTGAAAAGTGGGCAGGTGGAACAGTGATGGATGGAAAGGGTGTCACACACAAAGGGCTCCCTGAATTAAAAGCAACGCACACTATTTAAATCATGCCTAATGACAAACGCAGGGAAAAAGAAATAAGGTATCTGTTTCTGCTCTACCCAGTTGTTCCAGGCAAACTCTAAAGCACACTTCCTAATGTCACAAACTGACTTGTATTTGTGAAGATTTAGACATGGATTGAAGTTAAGTGATATGTCAACTAAGACTAACAGGTTTATATATACTTAAGTCACCCCGATGAGTTTTACAATGGCCACAACCAAACAGTTCCTAACAGACAGTCTAAAAACACTTCACTTAGAGAGTCGTGATGGAGCCATTGATGTTATTTTACACAGGACAAAACAAACAAATACTGCTAGCTCTTCTGTGCAGTCACCTTTTTGCTGGCCTTCATATAAAACTGTTGCAGTGGGATTAATACTGGGTTTTCTAACAAGGCTCATATAATATAGTCACTGAAAAACATTAAACTAAGATTACGATTGATGGAATATATACATAATCTTCAGAATTATCACTGTATTTTGACCTTTGATTTCTATGGCAATGTTAAGCAGTGGTAAAACCATGCCGTTTCCTGTCTGACATCCTTATTAATTCAGATGATGAAACAGGAAGTGAAACGCAATCACTTAATCTTACACACAAATGAGTAATTGGCAAAGAAGACATGCACAGCATTTCTTATAATTTTTTTTTTGCTCTCACAGAACAGTACTGTAAAAGTGGACGAAAACATCTTAACATCCGACAGGTCGACCACTGCAGTTGAGTTATGTCAACAGAGCAACTCTGCTCTGCAGGGAACATCCACATGGCCATCTGAGACCTCACCTCTCATTATAATCTGATGTAGTCAAGTGTGAGGTCACCTTGGCTGGTGGACAGCAATGGCTACCAGCTTTAAACTCAGACACCTTTGAACTACGCTCACTTTCAGAACATGTCCCGTCATCACAATGTGATGATACATGGACCAACTTTTTGAGCAATGTGCAACCACATAACAGGTCCATATTGTCTGATTTCCCTCATTTGAATATGGATGGTATGGAGGTACTTGTGTGGGTCAATATCAGTGAGAACACCAGAACCACCCTACAGAACCACCCTAAATTGCCCATCATGCCCATCAAAACGTGTGCATCATCAGCTACACACACAGCTATCGCCTCCCATCTGGGGTCAAATGTCAACCCGGTCACATTTCTAGAGCGAGAAAAGTAAAACTAAATCAACACACGGGTGGGGCAAGGGCAGTACAAACATCAACTAAAGGCTCAGTGCGCACCTACACGAAATTCTGCGTCACGACAAAATGAAGGCCTTACATATCACCACAGAGGGGAAAAAATTGCAGCTGTTCACAGGCCATCCAAACAACGATAGGGCCCACGGGTTGACTTGAGTCACTTGGGAGTGTGTTTGAATGGGAGACGCCTTCCTGTGTCCCCTTCGTCCTGTGTATCCCCTGCCGACAGGCGTAGAGGACAAGCCCATTTACCCGTTGATTAAGGACAAGGCCCATGCCTGCCCCACATAGAACCCTGCCACAATGGTGGTGTGTGTGGGTGTGTGTGTGGGTGTGTGTGTGTGTGTGGATGTGTGTGTAAAAAAAAGGGATAAAAGGGAAGAAAAAAGAAAGAAAGAAAGAAAGCTGGATCAACAGAGATCAGAGAATGTAGATGAAGATGAAGGTCAAGGATTGCCTGCTGACAGTTAGCTTTGTACTGATTCAGACAGTGTGACGCAACACTCACAGCCACTTTTGCCAAACTTCCCCTTAATAAAGCGGTCACTCCAGCCAGAATGTGAGCTTCAGGTGCTTCGAGCAGCAACTGACCTCCACCTGGAGGATAGGCACAGAGAAGCAGCTCACTCATAGAGCCAAGACCATCCATACCAGACAGACACACTGTTATCACCGGTCTTCATCATCATCACCAGTAGCAGCAGAAGCAATTGTTCATTTTAACAATTAACACCAACACTATAATGAACTTAGTCATCAATTCCAGCAAATAAGTGAATTCTAATCGTGCAATGAATAAAACCAAAGGAGAGATTTGAGTCACAAAAGACAGATCATGCCACACACAAACAAGTGCGATTAGTGCCTTCAGTTAGTTTAATGTCAAATAAACACAGATAAAGAGGAACAAGGTGAGTGAGTCAGAGAAAAGAGGGAGAGAGAGAGAGAGAGAGAGAGAGAGAGAGAGAGAGAGAGAGCATGTCTCAAGTTAAGGAGGTAAAACTTTTCAGATCGCTTGAAACCATACTGTATACAGATTGAGAGAGAAGTTTCTCTTCCATTCATTATCTCGAAAGAAATCAAGAGTAGTTATCTATGCGACAAGAGTCGGAGGACACAATCCCATCCAAAAGCCGTGTGCCTCTGCGCATGGAGTTTCCAAATCTACAGGCAAATGGGTTGACTGCCTGTCAAACATCGCAGGTTCCTGTCAAAGCGCCAGACCCAAAGTGCCCCCTAAAACTTATTTTCCACTTAGATCTAACGCGTTGCTGTAAGACTATTTAATTTAGTTAAACATGGATCCTACCACAATAAACAATAATAATGCATCTGTGAATGTGCGTCCGAACGCAAAAGGGACAACTGTGATTATATTGAATAAGGCACAATGGCGAGTAATTAAGAAGAAAATCTACAATCTTCTAGCCTACTTTGTAGCAGCTGAATATACATGTTGTTAATCGATTACGGTGTATCGAAAACAACTGTTAGTGGTTGATGAAACGCTTGTTTTGGGAAGCGCAAAAATCTCCGGTTTCGTAGCAGCTTCACGTGGGAAAAGGCAAAAAAAAACGCCTTTAGATGAGGGAAACAAATGAGGGTTAGAAAACTTGCTTCACAAGTCTCGATTCTCTAGACTTACCACTCCAGAGAGAACCGTGCTGCCCAAACTTCTGCCGTCCCTCCAGTGCTTTTCAGCGCGCTCTCAGCCACATGCAAATCGTGGAACACTGCAAATCTAACCACAGCGAGTCATGCTATCAGTCGGCATTAAGCGAAGGCAACTGGACAGGCGCTGATTGATCTCCGTTTCGTGACCTCCACTCTCACATCTTCCCTTGGTTCCTGCTTCTCCCTAGACTGCGAGTGACTTTCTCATGTACTGTTCCCAACATTTTCAGTCTCCTGCCATTCACCTCCCTCTTAAAGGGAAAGCACGGCATAATTTGCTCGTCGAGACAGACACCTTAAGCCTCTCGCGGGTGTGGTGGATAGAGGTGTAGAAAGTATGAGAAATATTTACATTGGGCTATGTAAGCTTTCAGTTTGTATTTTACACAACTTGCAGGTTGACAGTTTAACAATTAACATGGTATCACATAAGCAAAGGATCCCTTGCTTGCAAAATAATTTAAATGTAAATATTTGACAGCCTGTAGTATAATTTTACTTATTCATGGTAACCTCTGAACTGTATGGTAACTCTCTTTAAAAAAAAAAAACTGCCCCTAACTGAATCTGCAGTTAGTCATGTGCAGCCAAAAGCTCCTGTGAAGACCGAAAAGTGCACATGCCAACAAACCTTGTCAGAGCACTGAGGTGACACTCAGCACCATGATAGGCAAGCAGGAATGATAGGCAATGAAGGGCAATGGAGGGCTCTGGCCTCCAAAGTGTTAAGGCTGGTGTTTTTATGTCTCTTTTCCTCCACCTCTCCCCCCTGTGCTCGCAGCAAGCCACTGGCTCTCGGGGTGAGGGCCCACAGCCGATGTGCCAGTCCTAATCCCCTCTGTTCCTGCCTTTGTGTTGGGCCCCAGCAGGAAGTGAGTGCCGGGCAGACAACAATTAACAAAAGAGCTGTGAAGAATACAATTAGCCATCAATAGGAAACCACAGGCCTTTGTGCCTGTTTCCATGGAGATGCTTGACTAACCACTATTCCAGGATTACAGAGCCCCCTTTCCACTTCTCCCTGTTCTTGCTGGCTGCCCTGTCTCTTTCTCTCTTTTTTCTCTTTCTCGCTCTCTCTCTCTCCTCTCTATCTCTTCTTTTCTCTGCTTTCTTGTCATTTCTTTTCTCCCCCATCTCCTCCTGTGCACACACACCTCTTTATTTCTGTGTCAGCCTCTTGTCACTAAGCAACTCGGGAACCCTACACGAGCACTCCCACCTTTGTTCCTCCTTACACTTTTCAGGTCTTCCACTTTTGTCTCTCCCACTGAGCAGAGGTGAAGTTGGCAAGTTCTCTCTCTCTCACTCACTCATTCTTTCTCCCCTAGCCTCACCCCCTCCCACCCCAACCTCACCCCGACCGCCTGTTCTCTCTCTCTCTCTCTCTCTCTCTCTCTCTCGCTCTCTCTCTCTCTCTGTCTTTCTCTCTCTCCCCCTCTGTCATTTGTCCTGAGCCCTGAGGATTAAATGAGCGTGGGCTTTGTGTGGACCAGGAGAGAGGAGGAGACCCGGCTCCTCTCATGTTCCAGACACACAAGAGACGCTCCCGTGGAGAAACCCTCATTGTCCGTTTTGTACACTCCACTCTTTAATGGACACCCTAGAGCCCGGGGGACCTGAGCGAGAACTCATTGGCATCTCCAGCGATGAGGAATTGATCCCCCATTAAAGAGCTAAGGGGCACGGGCCAGAGGGGGCATCAAAATGGTTATGTTTGCATCCTTCACATTCCAAAGAGGTGATGGGCACGTCTGCATGCACCGCTAGTACCAGAGGAGAGACCTTTGTCACGCTGTGTGTGGCGCCCTACTAGTTGAGTCGATATCATGTCTTCATCACACCTGTTTGACTGCTTAAGCTTGACTAATTAAGATGCAACATATGCAAGAATGTTCCGTGCGACAGCGGAGAATCATAGAGTCAGTCTGGGTGATGTGGTCCAGGCAGACAGGTTCTCACAGTAGGCAAAGGCCTCCTATCCTGCTGCCATCTACAAAATGAGCACCATCAGACCTCACGCATGCTAGCATCAAGACAGACAGCTGACGTCAATTTGTCTCCTAAGCCTCCAGGGAAGACTGTTAACAAAGTCAGCTCTTGGGTTGGGGTGGTCCTCAGTACAGATTGTACTGGTCCCATTGCAAAATCACAAACACTAGAACGAGACCTGAAGGAGGTGTTATGCTCGTAAGAGACTGTGACTGGATTGACATTTTGCTTAACTTCAAATCTTTTAATCAGTAAAGAAAACCAAAGCTTTGCTTCAACTCAGAATAAATGTCTGGTCCAAATAAAGTGTAGTCTAATTATAGGAAATAGTGATGTGGGGAGTGCAACACTTTGTAGTGCGATAAGCATCAAGACACGGAGGTGAATTTCATTATTTGAAAAGTGAACCAGAAAAAAAAGACTTGCGCACAATTATCTAATGTGTGTGTAGGCTTTGACACTTGATAGCACAGATGTATCGTTGCATTCTCTTCCTGTTTATAGCCTACTCCCCGTTTGTGCAGAGATGACAGCCTCTTCCTTCACCACCTCGCCTGATGGCAGAGATCTTTATCAAACCACAGGCACTCTTGTCATCATTATGAAAATAACTGTGGAGTTTGAACAGCTAATGAACTTTCTTGGGCAGGAAGCAGAGTTTTTTGCACAGGTGGAACTATTTCCATTCAAGCAAACAACAACAACAAAAAAAACAATTAGACAAGTAAACTAATAAAATAGCCACTCACTAAGTATTATGGTGTCACTGTGAAGCTGAAAAGGTCGCTTTTACATCAGGTCTATGCAAAGCATTGAGTTCATTTCAGTCTTCATGACTTTGTGAGAAATAAATGGATCTTTGAGATGCAAGGAGGACATAAATACCTCAGCATTAATTTAACAACAGGCTTGAACAGACTGTTAGGTCTACCTGTTCAAGCTCACAGCTGCTTCTTGGGAAAGGATCGGGATGGTACCCTGCACACTCTCATGAGCTGAGGCCCTCAAAAAGAAAAGCATGACCTTAAAAAAAAGTGGTGTGAGGTTTTTGCTTGCCTGGTGCACTTTGTAAAAGCAGGGAAACCAATATGACACTTTTACCCACGTGTGCGTTTTAATGAAAACCAAAATGCAAAGGCAAACTGGAAAGAGAGCCGAGGTGGATACGCTTGCCAACCGCAGAGGAGAACTAGGGGTGATATAGAACAGCAAACACGACAAACGTACTGATGAGAACTCATACGTGTGTGCTCAGATAACTGCCACCATATTATTTCTGAGAAGCGTCGGAAAACCGCAACACCAACACCCTCAATTCCGCTCTTCCTTCCGCAGAGATACGGAGCGCTGCAAACATCTCTGCTTTGCTGCGCATAAAGGAAAAACAACATAATGTCCATTTTTTTTGTCATGTGCAACTACAAATGTAGATCACAGCTAACCGTTGCTTTTGTGTTATGACATTTTACATCACTAAGCCAGTGCAAAACAGCATTAATGCAAAACACCTTGATACACCCTGACACTTGATACACCTGTGGCCATCTGCTTTATCCAATAATCCAATAACGCATGATGATATACAGATTGGACCATGATAACAAGAATAGTTTGCATAACAAAACTATATACAAAATGTGCACTATATTTAAGGTTTAAAGGAAGGTTGATTTTGAATCTTCAAATTTTCTAATTTTGGTTCAGGTCAAAAGATTGTTCATGGCCCCCAACATTGAACAAAACCTTACTCATCAGTGAGGAGCCTGGAATCATAGTATTCAATGTACAACCTTTGAGGGGAACCAAAATGGTTTCTTGGCTTGCTGTTGGAAAGTGCAAACAGCGAGCAGCCATGGCGGTTGGAGCAGGGGGAAGATTAGGCCACATGGCTGTGTAGCGGCAGTGATGGGGATGGAGGTAATACCATGGTGGCTGAGCAGACAACTGGTCACCAGGACCACAGCCATTACCACCCACACTATCTTATGTTTTCTTTTTTTTTGTTGGGGAGTGATGGTGGAGGTGGAGGTGGACAGTGGAGGGGTTCGGTGGAAAACAAACAGAAAGAGGAGAATAAAGGCTTCGCGGCAGGGGCTGGAGGGGAGGACCGACGGAGACCCACACAAAGGCCGGCCCTGAAAATAGCTTCCTCGCACAATGTGACCTGCCACTCTCTCCATGAGATAATGTCTAATTGAAAACAGTGTGGCCATTGTGCCGCTGTCACCGGCTCCATTGTCCGGTGTCCCCCCCTCCCCCTCCTCCTTTCTTTCCATTGACGCGGCGCGATTGTTCCCCTCCATTGTGGCTCGCTCGGCCCGCTCTCTCTCTCGCTCTCCCTCCGTATTGTTATAATTTCATTAGTCGTTTGTTTTCTGTTCCCCTTCTCCTTTTGCTCCCCTGCAGATCTTTTGTTCCACCACATTTGCAGGCACTTCATATTGAGTCACCTCCGGGCGTGTGTGTACGTGTGTGTGTGTGTGTGTGTGTGTGTGTGTGTGTGTGTGTGTGCATGATGTTTATTTCATGGAGAGATAAACAGGACACAGACATAGCTTATTTTCTTCCCTCAGAGTGGCTGATTAGGTTGCTGTGTGATGTGTGATATATGTTATGAGTCCCGGACCGGTTGACTCTTAAAGTGTCTCACAGAGGTAATGAGCTTTTTCCGAACACACACGCCCTTTGCTAAGGCAGAGGGTTCCGGAGAGAATAAGCTTGTTTGTTCACATTGCCCAAGCAGGTTATCTCCAGTTTGTCACCTACAACTTGAATGCTGACACCCGGACTATATAACTCACCCCCACTGCACACACATGCATATGCATATGCATACGCACACTCACGCTCTTGTGTACAGTTCTTTGGCCAAAGAATTCAATGCAGCCATGTATCCTTGTTTTTACAGGCTTATTTTGAACAATAAAAGTTCTTATCAGAACCTGCATATTATTCTACGTGTTAATAGGTGAAAAATGAAGGCATTGTGAATCGTGACTGCCCTGTTAACACAAGATAAGAGCAATGATGTTCAGCAGAAAGAGATGAAGAGAGAGAGAGAGAGAGAGAGAGGGAGAGAGAGAGACCCTGCTGCACTTTGCACAACACAGACCAGTGAAAGACCACTAACAGGTCACCAGAGTTTCCCTATTTTACCACTTTCTAGGCTGTGGTGTAAATTTACTCCATTACAATTATGGCATTGCATTCAACAGAGAACAACCTAATGATGGACAGCTGCACCAGACAAGATAATATATGTGGGTCAGCACCTAGTAATTATTTTCATGGCAATTATCGTCACCATGACAGCCCATTTTCCCATCAATAAATAGACCCCAGAAGAGATAATGATATTACAGAACTGAAAGTAAAGAATAACTGTCACGAAATGTTTATAATGAAATATCCCTTTCCACATGCTCAACACTAATTCTCTGTGCCATGTGCGAGGTATAAAAATATAAGTAAGTGCCATGTTGAATCAGTGACTCCACACAGACAAACTGAGAAGGTGTAGAAGGTCAGAGTCTGCATCTCCTGAATAATAGGCATGCTTAAGGAGCGCAGTCTACAATGCACAGCTCTAAGAATACACAAGGCATATCACTTGCACCAAGATGAATGCGAGGCTATTACTAGCAACCAGTATAAGCTGGCATGGGTAAGTGTTGGGCAGGATCCACCATAAAGAAAAAACAGTGGTCATCCTGAACTGTGACTGTTATTTTTTCCATAACTTAGATTTCAATTAAAGCATTGTGTGTGTCGTGTCGCCTACCTCTGTTTGTTGACTGTGGAGGTGATAAATCAGTTAACGGGATACATTACACCGTTGTTTTTCTGTTGAGTGATTGCAGATAAAATTGTGGCATTCATCTGGGCAGGGGCCTGCTGGTCTGTCTAAACAAAAAAGATGGCGGGGATTAACAAAGACAAATGACAAATGAAAATAGAAACATCACAAAATTGAGAGCTAAATAGAGACATGGTTTTGTGTGTGCGTGAGTAAGTGGGTGGCAAGGGAGGTTAAGACATTCAGGTTTGAGAGAGGGGAGGCGGCAGGTGAGAGGTCAAGAGGTCAAAGGGTATGGCAACGGCGCAGGAGAACAAAGAGTCTTGGAGGAACAGGAAAGCTCCTGGGAGCTAGTCGATAGCAATCTGACCTGGGCAGTTTTTCCGCTGGCTTTACATGGAGTGCCAGGGAGAGAGGGAGAGGGGGAAACGAGGCTGGCGGAACTACAGGGACAATACTCAGGACTTTGGGATGGAAGTAAGGGCATACCTTAGCCGAAGGGCACCATGTGTTGTGTTCCGCACCTACCCAGTGCATGTGATACGCAGGACTACGCAGTATACCCACTTAAAAAGCATCACCCTCTCAGTATACCCACTTAAAATAGGCAAGGATACGTATTAGCATTTGGTGTTGATCACAGTATACCCACTACAGCTAACTAGACTGCACCATTGCACCTACCCACTTTGACATTGCACCACTTCCCACACAATCAACGCCATGAACAGGATTCCTGTCTTGATTTTGAACACTAATAATAATGCTCCATGCTTGGGACACTTTGACACAGTCTCCCACGTGACCTGAGGGAGGCTCCATCTGTCCCTTTTTTTAAATCTAAATCTTTCTTCTTGTCTTTGACTGTTGAGACTGTGGATGGTGGATAGTCTGGAGTTGTGGCTTTGTATGCATTTTGGTTTTAAATGTGCTATATGACTGAAATGTACTTACTTTACCTGACTTTGACTGAGGGGGTATTCAGGAGGCTTCATCCAAACATCAGCTGTTAGAGACTGTCTGTGGAGTTGTAGAAAAGGGACAATACAGTACAATACAAGACAATGAGAACAAAGTGCTTTCTATTATATTTGTCAAGAAAATGTAATCTGTTCATGTCATGAATCATCAGATTCAGATAGCATCATATTACATTCATTTAAAAATATAATTTGTTAAAAGATTGTTTTTAATAAGAAAATAGTTATAGAATAAATAGAAATAGAAAAATAGTTTATTATTGAAAAGAGAGAGAGAGAGGACATAGAAAAATAGAATGACAGTCTTACAATGGTAACGGTAGGAGCAGGTGCAGCTCAGTAGTGGTGGTAAACTTGTGCAGCATTTGCAGCTTCTGGAGTCAGCACCTGGTTTTCATGCGAGCGAGCGTGAGGATCAGCCTGCACTAATGCGCTGCCTTGCCTCTGTGATTGAGGCGCTGGTTCCGCCTCAGATTGATAGTGGGTTCCTACCTAGGGACCCCAAAACCACTGAGTTTCCCGTGTCGGGGCCCCAACCACCAACTCCCGGCCCGTGACCCCCTCCCCCAGGTGTGAGCAGACATTCAGAGTAAAACTGCTCTTACAAGTGGGGCCCATATTAGGGCTGAAAGATTGCTAAACAATTTTAATCAAAATCACAATTTTAACTTATGCAATTAGCAAATCACAAAGGCTGCAATTAGGCCTAATTGTGCAACTTGTTTTTAAATTCATGTTATCCTCCTTGTGTGAGAGATTCAATCATCAGAAGTTGTCAAACTCAGAGGCTTTTGGAAGCGATTTTTATATTATTCATTCTCCTCCTTGGATTAGTAGGAAAAAAATTCAATATTTCGATGTTCTCTAAATTGCTAGGCCTAATGCCTATATAGGCTAGTGTTGTTAATACTGAACTGAAGCTTTACTTTCAAAAATCATATCAAAAATCAAGTTGTAATTGCAAGATCCATCAGGCAAAATCCGTTATATATTTTTCTGGGAATCGTTCAACCCTAATCGTTCTCCCCGTCACAGACATTACTGGGTTGGCTTAAAACTTCTCATATGTGCTGAATTAATGTCATATGAAAGTAATCAATGCATTGAAATAAACAGTTAAACGCACAAAAAAATGCCATTTCCGAATTCTACTACATATAAAGTCCAAATGTTAAAATGAACTCCAACCTGGAGGGCATGACACAGAAATATACTTCCATCTAGTGAATTTACTTGGTCATTACAACCTTCCTCAAAAACATACACCCAAAAACCAGATAATCTTCTCTCCTGTCCACTCACTAACCCATCATCAGTAATAATAAAAACATGAAAATGTGAAAAAGATGACGTGATTGAGTTTTACAACATAGGTTAAGAAGTTTAACTTGTGCTTTATGTTTTAAAGCTGCATCAGATAAGGCAAGCTCACTCTGATCTTGCAAACTTGTGAATATACAGTGGGGAGAATAAGTATTTGAACCCATGCTAAAGTTGACTAAAAAGAAAAATATAAAAACATCTGTTAGAAATTTATTTTAATGCCTTAATTAAAACAAATAGTAAAAATCCAACCTTTGAGGACACCAATTTTCTTAATGAATGAAGAATGTATCGTAAACAAATAAATGTTCTTCCTTAAATTACAGGAGCAATAAGTATTTGACCCCTATGTTAAATTCCCATAGAGGCAGGCAGATTTTTTATTTTTAAAGGCCACTTATTTCATGGAGCCAGGATACTATGCATCCTGATAAAGTTCCCTTGGCCTTTGGAATTAAAATAGCCCCACATCATCACATACCATTCACCATACCTAGAGATTGGCATGGTGTGTTTTTCAGTTAGCCTATTAGCTGGTTTGATTTGCATTGAACCCAATGTCAACTTTAGCATGGGTTCAAATACTTATTCTCCCCACTGTACATGTTGCGTAATGATCAATTTAGATGAATGCATCAAGACTTTTAACATAGTCTAAATTAATGAAGTTGAATCTACTCTCCTTCAAAGCCTTGATACAAGAATAAAACCTTGACCTTTCATTAATTGCCATCACTAACTGCCTTTTTATGGAAGCAAACATGATCAACATGTATTACAATAATGTAAACAAGCGAAAACCAGCTGTAAGCAAGCTGATGCAAAATTGTCAGTCGAGCTAGTGTTGCATTACAGGGTGTAAGGTGTGAAGTATTTGTTTATAGATTGATGCATTGAAAAACAAAACAGACCAATACTGTAAGAAACAAACCGAAAGTCTTTAATTGTAGAGGGGTTTATCAAAAGCTCCCACCATAGTTAACAATTCAAGCGTCCTCCTTACAAACACTCATGAATAAAGAAAACACAGTCATCCTCACATTCTAGAAATACACAATGGGAAAACAAAAACAAAATCAGACGTCCACATCACATCATGGGTAGATGGTTAGCTGGCTACACTCTGCAGTAGGGTAATGTTATCTCCTTTCAGCATGATCCGACCTGTATGAGATAGAAAGTCACATAAGATATGCAGATTTTTTTCTTTTTAACCACAATGAATTAAACATCTTGGGAGATGATTACTTGTTATCTGATTAATTGTTGCACATTATATCGTATTTCTTGCTTTATCAAAGACTAAAATGTCCATCAATAAACAAGGAAGTAAGCCCTAAACATATTTAAAGCAAGTTCGGATGGTTACTGAGTTCAAGCAGGGACGTTGGAAGTGTTTTCTGAGGAGATGCGGATGATATTAGCGGGCAGTGTTGGGAAGTAACTGAATATATGTATTCCGGATTACGTATTTAAAATACAAAATATGGGTAACTGTATTTAAAGGTGCTCAAACCGATGTTGGGTAACGTCACTTCTGTTGACGTTCAAACAAAACAGAGCTGGCTCACAACTCCCTCCCCTTCCCTCCTGTGCATTGGCTGGACCAGGTTATTTTTGTTGCTCTTTTTGGAGCCTGGGCTGTCCACAGAGACTGTGTTTTTTTACAGTGTATTCAGGGCACAGGCACTTTAAAAGTTACCTTCCTAACACTGTTAGCGGGATTTTTTGAAACTCTGATTGCTAAACACACCATTTGAACAAATTCAAAATAAATTGGGGCAGCCGTAGCCTACTGGTTAGCACTTCGGACCTGTAACCGGAGGGTTGCCGGTTTGAACCCCGACCAGTAGGCACGGCTGAAGTGCCCTTGAGCAAGGCACCTAACCCCTCACTGCTCCCCGGCGCCCGCTGTTGATGCAGGCAGCTCACTGCGCCGGGATTAGTGTGTGCTTCACCTCACTGTGTGTACACTGTGTGCTGTGTGTGTTTCACTAATTCACGGATTGGGATAAATGCAGAGACCAAATTTCCTTCACAGGATCAAAAGAGTATTTATACTTATATTTTTGAAGCCTCTCAAAAAAGCATTTTTGTAAAGGGAATATAATTCTGTTAACTATTGTTTGACTTAACTTTTGTCAATTCAAAGACCTGTTATTTCCATTTTTTCATCTCTATGCTATTTTCATGGACAGCAAGAACTTGCTTTGTTCGTTGTTTTAAATGTTGTTTGTTGCTTCTATCCACGTTATCTCCAGTGGTTCAGTTTCATTTGCACAGACGCACCCACATTCAATGAGCGGTCACACAACTACCCCCTAATTTTATGTCTTTCTTTGATAACACTAAATTAAGAAATATTTCCTAATTTGGAAAATGTTTAGTGTCTTCCTTTTGATACGCAGTTCCATAATAGCATTCAATTGTGCTGCAAATTATCCGCGGACCAGCAATCTCCTTGTCGAGGAGGCCCTAACACGGCAGATCATAGAGAGAGAAAGCAAGCTTTGGGAACAAGACAAAGTAGCATGTCCTGTGTAGCCATGAGGCCGCACCCCCACTTCCAACGTCCCTGACCTGTGGCATCTGTATTAAATGCACTGCAAGTCATGGCAAGAGTGCTGTGTGACTGTTCAAGACTAGTGGAAGCCTACAGAATTCCAAACAGCTCCTTTAAATGACAGCAAAACATGTGGTCTATCGTGCCAAAAACAATAAATAAAGTTAGACCTTCAACAATAATACAATAAATCACGCCACTGATCTCCAATCATTTAATTACTGAAAACAAAAAGCTGTAGTTTTGTGTGTTTGCTACTAAATATTAAGTTTGTGTCTAGATATTCAAAGGACAGCAGCAACTATGTTCTTCTTCAGCTTTACAAGCAAAACCATCTAAAAACTGCTGGTGTGTTGGGACACCTGTGATCTTACCCAGAGGCTTCCTGTTCTTGGTTTTCATGTGAACCTCCTCTGCGTCATCCAGAACCAGATTCATGTATTCATCAAAGCCCTGGAACATGCATTAGAGTTGATATGAGCCCTTTCTGAGGCATAACACACCAAATCCAGAAACATGCCTTTTATTCATTTAGTTACTACAGCATGTTGATGATAAAAAAAAATTACAGAAAGAAGCACCATCATTGGTGTTGCAATTGGAAAATGTCTGTTTGGATGGCCAGACAACCCATTCTACTAATGGGCAAACAAGTGTTTGTGTTATGATGCATTAAAATGCAAATGCACCCAATGTACATAATGTTCCCTGAGACTCTGTACTGATACAGAGGTGTACACAAGAGACAGATGTTTTGGACTAAATAAATAATGTCTCCGAATATAGCACACTATCCCAGGAGTTCAAGAGTCATTGCTGCTGCCAGCCAGCCAGTTCTAGACACATATTCCAAGTATGTGGTTTAGTGACAAACCTGGGTAAGTTAACTCAGTGTAAAAGGTAAACCTCTTACAACAAGAGCTACACCATTGTTTTGTTAGGAAAATAAAGCCATGCAGCTCTTCTATTAAGAGGTTTACCACTTACTCTGAGTTACCCAGGTTTGTCACTATACTTGGAATACCGGCCAGATAGACTAGAAGATGTGGACTTACAATGATGCATCCTTCGATCCGCATGTTGACCTGTTCATAGAGCCAGACTTGAATACGAGACCGCTACAAAGACACAAAAGGGTGTGATTAAAAGTCTTCAAATTCCAAATTCTAACCCCAGTTTAAACACATTAACCCTACAACAACCAAACTTCAAAATATTTAGGCGATGACAATAACACATTTCTGACAACAATGGGGCTGTCCACAACATGAAGACATGTATGTGGCCAGAGATCATAAAGTCCAAGCAGTAAATGGTAAGACTTATGTTGCTCACTGTCTCAACCAATAAATGAACTTTGACCATAATCATCATCATCTTCATCTTCATCATCATCATTAATCCTAGTCATAGTAACGATAGTAGTATACTTACATTTTGAAGATACCTGAAAATTAGATTCTGTGATGACAGTTAAGGAAAACATAAACGTTGGAAAAAGTAGGCCTACACTAAATAAGGATCTTTAGCATGAATTGAGATCACTCACAGAAACATACTAACGTGCTAACATTAGCTGACACTCGTGCTAAGCAGCTGAACTAATGTAAGCTAGCTTTTAAAACAACGCTAAACGTTAACATGACATTACTGAACTCATTTAAGAAATGCAATTACTATGATGTGCTACACACTACATCACAGTCTGAAATCACGTGTATTAACAAGAATTTACAAGAAAATAAATCAGGGAAAAAAATATTTTGTTGAGAGCATGCAACCTCGCTAGTTTAACGTTAGCTTAGCGAGTTTGAATGAAAGGGAAGGCAAGACTGCCGGTGAAAGGATACAATAGGCTGGACCATAACCTTCTGGACCTTTTGTCCTTGTCCCCGGTATGCCATTCTATTTAAAATATTATTTCGTTTTCTACCAGAAAAGAATTCCGTATAACTGTATTACACAAAATTTTGCGCGGCGACGAAGTCTTCACGTTGGTTTGTTCAGAAATGGCAAACTTCCGGGTTAGCAAGGAAGCATTTGTTGCGTTGGGGTGGTACAAATTCTACAGCGCCTCCTGTGGTTCGAGGGCCTACATTTGTTTTGTTTTCTATGCCAGAGGTTCTCTAGCCTAAACTTTGACTACATATGGAAGAAAAGGGTTCACTATGTTAAAAGATCAGAAATCATAAAAGACATCAGAGATGGAGGGTTGGAGGCCATCGATATTGACTCCATAAACGGAACATTAAAAATCAAGTGGTTGAAATCATTTTTAAACAACAGTACCAGCTTCTGGTACCATATCCCCCATGAAATATTCAAAAAAATAGGTGGTATAGATTTTTTCCTTAAATGTGACTTCTGTATTCAGAAACTGCCCATCAAATTATCCCTCTTCCATCAGCAGGTTGCTCTATACTGGAAGATTCTGTACAATCATAATTTTACCCCTCACAACACACCTATCTGGAACAACAGATACATTACTGTAAAGAAGTCATCCTTGTTTATCAAGGACTGGCTAGAGAAGGGCATCTGGTCAGTCCTGCATTTAATTGATTCTAATGCATGTCTCTTAACATATCAAAGCTTTTGTTTGAAGTATGAGTTAACCTGCAACATTGATACATATCATTCTGTATTTGATGCCATACCTGACTCCATTTTAGGCCTAATAAGAGGAATAATTTCAGATCCCAATATTTGTCCTTCCCTACCACAGCTCTTTGTTGAAGGTTGTGACTTTAAGAGTTTTAGATGCTCCAACAAATGTCTTAGAAACCTATTTATCAAACGGTCTTACCCCTTATTAACATATAGAAATTCTATTTTAAAAGTTTTTCCAAAGAATCGTATACAGCTTTTGCGAACTAAATACATGAGATATCCCATAATGCCTAAGGCCAAAGAGCTACATTTCAAAACTTTGAATGGAATATACCCCTCCAACGATTTAATCCAAAGGCGCTTTGGGATTGAAACTGATAATTGTGTATTTTGTAATGGGCTGGAAACCGCTGAGCATCTGTTTGTCGAATGTGTTTATGTTAAAACCTTGTGGCTTGACCTTCATAACTGGCTCAGTCCTAAATGTTTTATGTTAGATAACTTTGACTTGAAGGACATTATATATGGACTCTTTACTGTGAATGATAACGATGATCTCTTAGTAAATGTGATTGTTATTCTATTCTTTTTTATACATAAATGTAAATACTCAAAGGTTAAGCCCACTTTTAGTGGGTTTTACAATGATTTCCTTTATTATACAAAAGCCCTTAAAGCTATGAAGTCTAAGAAAGCAGTACAACTTTTGAACAGTGTTACAGAATATGATTTAATGACTAAGCCCTAGTTATATGTTTTTGTTTTTTTTTCTGTTTTGTTTATTTTTTTTTTTCTCTCTTGCTTCCTCCTTTTAATTACACCTGATCCTGTACATAGATGGATTCCTTATGGATTGTTTTGACCCATGCTTATTGTACTTGAATTACCAATAAAAAAAAAAAAAAAAAAAAAGGTTCTCTAGCCTGGCTAGCGCCACTACTTCTCAATGAGACGTGGTCTGGGAACCAAACGTTAATTTTCTCGTATTTGAAAAAAATGCTCAGATCCGTTTATTGGGTGCCACGGATGTCTATCAAATGCGTCTGTGCATAGCTCATCATCGTCTTGCTTTCCCCCTGTTCTGTGATTGGTTCCCTATCTCAGGCGAAAATTTGCTCCATGGTCTCCAGGCTGCCTTAGCAGCGTGAATCAAATCGCGCGCAAGGCAGCATGGGAACACCCAGGCTAGAGATTCTCAATATTTTTGGGAATAAGGCACACCAAAGGCCAAACCAAAACGCCAAGGCACAGCGTCTAAGGACCGTCACACATTATTATGGGCTGTGACAGCGGTGTTGATTCTTATGCACCACAGTGATGGGCATATCCAAACATACCCTTAAAACCTATTTTCATGAGCCTGTATAAAAACGCATTGGGTTCATCCTCAGTCTCAGCACACCAGTTGAGAATGACTTCTATTCTGTCGCAAAACAATTTATTTACCAGAGATACTGCAACCATCTCTAACTGTACCAAAACAAATTGTGTAAGTAATTGTATTACAAATCTATAAATACAACACCTGGAAGTTTCAAGTGGCCTGGGTCAGCCTCGCTCAAACTGGGGAATACTACCAAACAATCAATAATAACAGTTTGAGTAAGTCTCAATATTTCAGTAATAAAGCTAAATATGCTTTTGTGGAGCAAGACAAATATTCAAGATTTTTAGAATGCACTTCCTCATTAGATGACTTAAAACTATGCAGCACTTATCAAGTCACTAATCTGCCATGTGCTGTAAATATGACTGACCAAACTCAAACCCCCAAGTTCTCATAAAAGATGTTTTATTATTTACAAAGACTTACACAGCGGGATTGAAGATGTGAACCAAAGAGGTGAACAAACACAGTAACTCATATCTCTGAGATTAACAAATATGTGGCAGCACACACAATGGGGAAAAAAAGCACAGGGTACAAGTTAGCAGGCAAAAAAAAGCATTTGTAACCTGTTCAGCAACCATCAGACAGCTCAAGTGTAGTCCCTGAGAGGTGGTTTTCAAGCCATAATTGTGACTGAAAGCGAGTAGATACAACATGGTCCCTCAGAGCAAGGAGCAGAGTAAAGATCAGATGCCAGTGATTAAAAAGCAAACCAAACAAACAAACAAGAATAGCAGTCTTAAGAAGGGGATTGACCATGAACACAAAAAGACCATGGACATATCACATGAACTCTATGGCTTAAGAGCGTCAAGGGGTCAGACATTAAAGGTTTACTGGTCACATTTTCTTGGGCTAAGAGACTAAAACAGCAATGAGCATCTGCATTTAAAAGGAAAAGAGGGGAAATACAACTTTGTACATGATTTGAAACACTAGAGAGCAAAGGAAAGGTTCCTGGGTGGTTTCACTTCACTTTGCTGAGCCAGCCCTATTCCATGTCTCTTTGATGCTTGATGTTTGCATACACAGTATACGGAATAACCAACATGATTCTCCTCCTCCTGGGGAGTCTAGTCTAGTCCAACAGTCTCCCTCTGCCCCACTTTCTTGGTGGAATCAGAGCTGGGGAGAGGGGCTTGCTTCCTCAAAAAAGCTGAGTCAACAACAGCTTATAAATGAGCAAAACAAACATTTTTTGAGGAAAAGAGAAGCATTGAAAAAAACAAAAACCTTCTTGAAATGATAATTAAAAACACCAACACATTAAAACAATAATTACATTGCAATGCACCCAAACAAATGCAACAGAGTTCAGTTTTAAAAGAAAATGACTAAAAGAAATGGTGTTTTATTCCCCCCATTATTGATGGCAGTAACAGTGAGTAAGACGTGGGTGAGGGAGGGGCTCGTCTGGTTTTCCCTTCAGCTGCCAATCATCTCGGACAGTTCCAGCAGAAGGTCGTCCTCTCCCTTGTCAGGCTCCAGATCGACCTCGTCGTCCATCTCAAACTCATTGATCAGCTCCTCAAAGTCGTCCACAGCTGAAGTACTGGATGCAGCAGAGGTGAGGGTGGCACGGGGGGTGGGGGTGGTGGTGCTTCCCTTGCGCGCCCTCGTCTGGCTGGGGGTCTTCAGCACAGAGGGACTGGGGGAGAACAAAGCGTCAATGTTACGAGAAATTCTACATCTCTAATGCTTTACTTCCACATGCAGGGACTTCAAATCTGCATCCACTTTCAGTTGAGACAATATTCAAATGGCTTAACCCCAAAGAGAATTTCCCGCAGTTTCACCACTAATAAAATGTAAGAAAGCAATTGGGGGCCAGAGCCCAGACCATGAGGATTCCATGAAGTTCCAGCAGTAAATTACTCACCTCTGAGGGACAGTCATGAGGTTCTCCACCGAGCTGTTGTTCGTCTCTGTGGCCGGGCTCTGCTTAAACACAGGAACAGTCTGGGGCTCGTCATTTAGCTGCGTGTTACGCTCCAGAGCAGAGCTGCTGATGGCGGGGGCCTGGAGGGGACCCGGAGTGGACATCTGCAGACAGGAATCGTAATTATCCATTAACACACAACACTGACCACTCAGAACCCAAGCAAGACACATACGTAGAGAGACAGACTCCAATAACCTCCCAATCACTAGTGAGGGTGCGATGTAGGTCTAATAACAGGGTCTGCCTGACCCGATAAAGGATAAACTGAGAAAGCTGATATACGGTATTGATGAGGGCAGTAATGTTGCACATGTGGACTGGAGAGGAGCTGTGGTGGTGTACAGTGACCGGGCGCGGGTGCCTCACCTCGGAGCGCTTGCAGGGCGGCTCCTGCAGCTCGGGAACTTCGTCGGCAGCGGTAGACGCTGCACTCAGGGGTTTCACTGCGGCTACGGCCGAGCCTTGGCCAGCCGCCGCCTTCCTCTTCTGGCCTGGTCGCACGTGTGCAGATGGCTTCACAGAGGAGGACTTCACCACAGGCTTCACGTTCACCTTGGGCTTGACTGCAGGGAGGACCACAAAGATATGTTACATGCTGGGTAGGACTAGGCGTTAGCTGCAGTCAGAGGGTCTGGCAGCCATCTGCTGAAGCCACAGCAAACAAAAGTACATCTTTAATTGTGGGAATATGCTGGTGCTCAAAGGCATGAAAAAACAGCTCTGCCTCTTTACCTTTGTTCTCAGGGGACTTCTTAAGCGGGCTGGTCTCCCGGGTTGTGTCTGGCTGTGCCATGCCTGAGACAGGGGTCTGTTGGACAGCCAAGGGGGCAGGGGCAGGGGCTGGGGCAGGACCTGTAGATGAAGTGGTCTTTGGCTTTTTCGCCAAATGTAATGGGGTGTCCTGCTGCACCGTGCCTGAGACAGGGCTCTGCTGGACAGCAGAAGAGACAGGAGCTGGGGCAGGAGCTGCAGCAATCTTCTGCCTTTTTGCCAGACTCCCTGGGGGGTCTGGTTGCACTGTGCTCGAGACAGGGTTCTGCTGGACAGGCAAAGAAGGGGGTGTCGGAGCAGGCGCAGGAGCGGGAGCTGCAGTAGCAGCAGCAGCAGCAGCAGCAGTCATCGGCTTTTTCGCCAAACTTACTGGTTGTGCCGCAGCGGAGACTGGGGTCTGCTGGACAGGCATGGGGGCAGGGGTGGGGACTGGAGCAGCAACGGCCGCTGCAGTGGTTGTCAGTCTTTTCGACAACCTCACAGGCAAGTGTTTGGGACCTGTGCTTGCAGCAGCAGGGGGCTCGGCGGTGTGTACTGCGGTGGCGGCTGGTGCGACAGCGGGCTTTGGAGGGGCCACCTTGGGCTTGACAGTGATGCGTTGGCGGGCAGGGACAGGGGCGGGCTGGCTGGGTGTTGGGGTTGAGGTGGAGGGGGGTGCGGCGGCGGTGGTGACGACCGTGACGGGATGCTTCTGGGCAGCTGGTGCTGCGGGACCCTGGGATGACTGGGCGACCTCCTGCTCCTGTTGCTGCCTGCGCAGCTGCTTCTCTCGCATGATTTCCTCAAACGTCTTCACCTTCACCGCACCCGAGCCGGAGTCCGGACGCGCCTTCTCAACAGCGGGAGCCGAGGATTTCCCATTGGCCACCGCCTACGACACAGAGATAGCACATGTTATGGCTCAGTCATTTCAGTAACACAAACTGGACATATCGCATATGGCTTAGATGGAAGAGCACCCTACCTCGCCACTAGCTTTGGACTTCTCAGGTAGCTCAGCAGGTTTCTGCTCTTTGACATCAGATGACGCTGAAAAGTCAAGACCAACGATAAGTTTCTGTGCGTTTGTGTGCAAATGTGACCAACAAATGAATTTGAAATTAGCTGAACAGGAACTGCAGCGACAAAGCTTACCAGGTGAAGGTGTTTTATTGATATGCAGGATTCGCCTCTTGTTAGGAGCGCCTCCGTCCTCAGACCCTGACGAGGAGCTCTGATCCTGTGTCGGTGGACTCTGGGCCTGGACTCCCAGTCTGGCAGCCTTCTCGCGCCGGATCTCCTCCAGGGTCTTCACCCGCACTTCTCCGCTTGGCTGGGTGGGAGCTGGGGGTTTGCCAACAGGGGCGGCCTCTGGGGCCTCTTTACCCTGCTGGACGTTCACAGCTTGGGTCATCTCGCGCACCTTCCTCTTCTGCAGCCCCTGCTGCTTCTTGGCGAGGAGGGTCTCGCTGCTGTTGGTGACCTTCTTGGATGGATCGCTGGAGGAGTCACCGGAGGCCTGCGCCTGGGACTTGGCGGCCTTCTCCTGCCGAATCTCCTCCAGCGTCTTGATGCGGATCTCTCCAGGTGGGCCCTGCTGGCTGGGGGCCGCAGGGCTGGGAGTGCTGCCGGACTCTGCAGGTAGGCTCAGCCTCTCCCGCATCAAACGTGCGCCTGAGGGACACAGGGCAACAGCTCAGCAAAATGCATCAGCCCAACACTGAAGAACACTTGTATGAAAGACAAAATGAAAAGACTGTCCCCCCCACTCACTCCCACTCATCCATAGTCAGACTAGAGATGTATGCATATTGGGTAGATTGACCCGATATACATAATTTTTTGAGTGTGCATTCAACTTCCGAGTCCAGTCATCTTCTAGCCTTACCCCAAACCCGACAGATCATTCAGCCACTCACCCCGCTGAGAAGATTGCTCTGGTTCCTCCTTTGAGCTGTCCACCTTCCCACCCAGACGCTGAGCCAGGCTGCGCTTTAGAGGCAGCTCCCCTTCCACGGGCACACCTGTGTAGAACACCGGTAAGTTTGCATCACTACCACTGCACACAGTAACCTCAAGCCCCACCACTCTACCTGCACCACTCACAGAGGGGGAACATGCATTTCAGCTTACCATCATTCAGTGTTCTTTTCTCGAGTCGATCCGCAATTCTCAACTTTCCTGCTTCTTCAGGACCTGTTGAAAGAAGGACTTTAGAGAAGCACACTCACACGAGAGACAGGGTTCCTTGGCTATTTGATTCATGTTTGAACATTTTCTTACGGTTCTTAGCGGTGAAAAGTGCTGGGCGGTGGGTGGAACACATGTTCTCCTTCTCGCCAGTGCTGCCGTTGTTGTGCTGGCCTGGTACTGTGAACCCTGCCTCCTCTGGAAGCACACACAGGGCAGGTTAAATCATAAGCATCACAAAGCCTCTGTGCTGTAACTCACCAGCACAGTGCATGGACACTGGTCCTGAGAAACGTAGTTTTGCTTCACTGTATGTGTTTTTTTTCAGATATGAAAGACGAGTCTTTATTACCTGCTTTCTTTAGACTGGCCTTCAGGGCTTTGCGCAGGCGGATCTCCTCCAGTGTCCGCACATTGAAGTTCAGAGAGTCGTCTACATGAGAGGGAGGCATTACATGTACATTACGCTACAGCCAATGGCAGGATGGAACCCAGGAACACAAGCTTGCGCCAATGTAAATGCAGCGACTCCTTTCTTCTCCTGAACGTGCAGTGCTTTTTTGTTCTTAAATTTATTTATCACTCTGCCACAATGCTGCTGCTACTACTACTCTATCAGAAGGTTACGCTAGGACTATGTAAATATACAACACAACTACCTCTATTTTTTTTATATATGTTCTATATTTTGATATATGTTCTATATTTCAGTCTCGCACTTTAATGTCTGTATGTGGTATGTCTGTATATTTTTTATTGTCTATGGCTATGTCTATGTCTAAAGTATGTCTATGTCTATATTTAAAGTATGTCTATGTCTGCATGGGAAAGTAAGAAACGAAATTTCAATTCTTTGTATGACCAGTGCATGTAAAGGAAATTGACAATAAAGCCGACTTGACTTGACTTGGCTTAATAACAGCATATTTGTTTTACATTAGCTTTACCTTTTGGGCCCATTATCAGTTTCCTTGGGGAGGACATTTTGGACCTGTCGTCTCCTTCCTCTGAGAACTGATCTGCAGATGTCAAGAATGGTAGTTAATGTTACAGACCATCTGGTCAGAACAACTCATTTTCAGTAGCCCTGAAATTCTGCGATTTCTGTGACATACCGTCCTCATCCTCGTCTTCGTCATCCACAGGGTTAATGACCACCGGTGGATGAGTGGGACTGGGCACATTCTCCTGCGTGTCGGCCTTGATGACGCCGCGGAGCTGGGGGTTCGTGGGATTGGGGGCTGGGGGGGCTGGCTCCTGCTGTGCAGGCTCTTCTTCTCCATCCTTCTTCACAGCTGAGCCTGCATAAGTAAAGACACAACTACTTAGTCATAGGCCCGTGGTGGAACAGCGGTCGCAACGCCATCTGATAAATGGTCAACCCAACTTCAAAACCCGAACCCGTTGATGCAAAAAAGTGTCTGCTAAATCCCACTTAGAAGCTGGAATGACGTTACTATAGCGTCATTAACACTGAATGGCATTTCACTGCCTGTGAAATTTACATGTCTTTACTGTATATGTATCTGTGCTCTGGTTTTATGGACTTACCTATATTAGCAGGAACAAAGACTCCATCTATGAAGCGGGATTTCTCATGGTGAAATGCACAGTGGGGCTTCTGGCATCCTGAGGGCTGATTTTCCCAGTAGCATGGGATCACATTCCTGTTTTTCTGTGGACAGGGTTTCAAACAGATCCATCAAATATAGCCCAAAGGAATGTTTGAGTCTACTAAGATCAATATTAATGGTTATCTAGAGCCAGGGAACCAGTTAGGGTGAACGTATAGTTACACTGCTCACCTTGATCTCCATGTGGCGGAACTTGCACACCTTGCGGAAGCAGCGGTTCTCCTGCCAGAGGCTGCACACCACCTCGCTGCCCATGGCCGCTTCACAGTGTCTGAACGGGCAGCTGTCGCCCTGCCGAACAAAGACATACAACTTAGAATCTCAGAAGAAAGCTCAGGAGTTTGACAACCATTACTGTAAACACAAGAACATTTTTTTTCCTTCATTATTTCAAGCTGCTTGAGTTTAGGCGCTCACCTTGGAGCACGTTGAGTAGTAGAAGAAGTAGCAGTCATCACCGTGGTTGGTCATGCTGGGACAGGTAACTCTGGATCCTCTCACTGGCTGTCTCCTTCAGGGCCTGAGCTCTCCCTAACAACACAAGTGTACACCTAGTTACAGACTTGCGGCACCACTTCCCACCAAGGCACAGCTTCTGCTCTTAATGGTAGAAAACAATGGCTGACTCACAAACGCAGACCTATCTACTGACACTCAACAAGGTCCTAGCATGGGACAGGCAAAAAAGGTAGACATGGGTGCTGTGTTCACCTGGAGTGGCTGAGAAGAACTCCCCTGCTCTTCTCGTAAATGCTGTGGTCCGAGGCGAGGCTGAAATCCTGAAGGAACACTTGATCCATGAGTAAAGAGTGCAAGCACGTTGAGACAGATCCTACTGCTCCCGTTAGCCTGATCAACTATTACCGATCCATGGTGCCAGAGTCTCTTTTTTTTTTCTTTTTTATTAATAGTGACAAAATGAAGACAATATAGGGGTGAGAGGGAGGATAGATTTTAAAAATAATCTTCTGGGTGGATGTTTCTCCGAGGAAGAGAAAAGCAAGGGAGGGCATCAAAAAAACAATACTATGGGGTGGGGGTCTTGAATCTTGAAGTGGGTGTTTGAAGAAAAAAAGTGTTGATTGACAGGGAAGGGGTGGAGGGTGGACTTTTTTCAGACTGATAAATAAGAGGCAACAGATGAAAGGTAAAAAAAAAATATATAGAAGAAAATGGCATTCTTCCAGAAATCTCATTTCTTTCTTCAAAAAAAAAAAAAAAGAATTATTCCATATCCAAAAAATCTTCAGAAATGAAGCTTCTTTACCTAGATAGAGAGAACAGAAACACACTCCCCGACATACACACACAGATGCTAGAATCTTTGAGGTGAACTGGACATGAAATGGCATCTGGACACCGACAATAAAGTGCGGATATCCAGAATTAAGACAATGGTGCCCTTTATATTTAAAATAAAATGTACACAAATCATGTGCAATACTTTAAGATTCCAGACACCATAACATGTGGCTGATGGCAAGACAATAGTCTAACCCTCAGGCACAAGTAGTCAATCAAAGATGTTGATACAAAGAGTAGGACTGATGTATTTGACAAGTTACCATCAACCATCAGTCCCGCACTATATATTGCGGAAAAAACAGTAGTTCTAGACTGTGATTAGACTAGGTTACAGAATCGAAATACAGTGTCTGATTCAAGTATGGGGATTTTCCATTTTCGTCATCCGTGGTAATGTTATTTTCATGAAGCCAAGTAAGAGAACCATTCCATGTCATGGAAAGTAAAGACACGAGGCACCTAATGAATACACTGGGTGACAAAGAAGTATAATTAGACAGTGAGGATCTAACGTTATACATCTTATAGTATTATACCATAAACTGGCAATAACTTTTACAGCACATCATTTACCGTTACGTTATCGATCTTAACACAAATGTACGTGATGCCACTGTGGCGGGTAGCTAACTAGCTACAATAAATGTATAGGACAGAAAAGCAATAAGACTGTTTCTTTTACCAGAATTACTTGGAGAACGCGCTGTTCATCTTCACTCGTTGCTACTGCAACAAAAGGTTGGTCAGCATTAGCTATCTTCGTGTCATTTACTGTTGTTACCTAATGCAGGCACATCTATAAATATCAGTCACTTCACGTTAGCTAGCAGCTAGCCAGCCACCCACCCAGGGATGTTTCGAAACGTTTACTGGAATATCAGCTTAGTTAGTCTAGCATTAGCAGGCCTTTCAACAACGCTAGTTGCTCACCAGCTAGCTAGCTTCTAACCTACCAAACAGAATTGAAGTCAGTGTGCCAAAAAAAGTTAAAATTATTTCGCTATTCATTTAACATGAATAGAACAATTCCTGCTAAATGCGAGTCCACATGAGAACTAAGGTTAACATTAGCGTTAATATTAGCGACAGACTATACTTAACACAATTTAGCAGGTGACGTTAACTGTTTGGCTAAGTCACGGCTTTCAGACAGAGATTGCAAGTTAACTTTACCTCTGTACAGTAATGTACACATTAGATGAACACTTTGTTAGCTAACTATCGATAATGTGTGGTTGCTGATTGCAAACTAAATATTAACTCACGTTAGCTTCTAGACAAGTAAGCGACCATGCGAGCTAATGCTAGCTACCTAACATAATGGATAAAGGTTAACGTAGCACTATAGCTTCTACAATTCTAATTCGCATTAGCTCGTTGAGATAGATATCACTCAAACGATGTAACAGGGTTTCAGTATATTGATGTAATTACCAGTTAACTAAATGGGAATATTAAATATCGTTCTCCGTTCTTTATTTGTCGACGTCCCCTCCTCAGTCCTGTTCTTCTTTCTAGCTCGGATTCTTTATGGAAATAAGATGGCGACGGCTGGACAACCCCGGTCCTGTTGTGTAAACACCATAGACATTTGTCTTTGCAAAGTACGTCTTCACTAGCACACTACTCTACTGTGTAAAACCTACATGCAGTAATCGAAGTATTCCAGGAATAACTAACACTTGGTTAACTTTCAGGGGAACATGTTGATTGATCTCTTTTACAGTTTTAGAATTCGAATTTATTGACGTCATACTTCAGACAGAGTGGGTTTCATTGCATAGTCCATGAAAATCCAAGGGGTGGGACATACAGTATGTTGGGATGGGCTACGTCAAGGAATAGGGATGGTTACTGTATGGTTATGGGATTTGGCAGGCTTTTGTCAAAAGCGACATAGGCTACAATTAACAACAAACAATTTAAAAAAGTTGGTAAGACTGCATTAAGGGGAATAGCAATAATAAAAAACAATGTAAATTCAATCAAGAGGCCTAATGAAAATAAACAGATACTATTACAAACTATAACGCATAAGAAACGCTCAATAAATAAAGTTTATGCTGAACAGATCCCTGGACCCCTCTTGAAAGACCCAATCACCGGAGAGCACTGGGCAACTCATTCCACCAACAATGAACCGAGGACAAGAGTCTTGAATTTGACCAAGCGTTTATGGCTGGTCGACACAACAGACGCTCATCAGAAGACCAGTGGGCAGTGTGGGATGTAGGCCTAGGCCTATCTTGATCATTGAATTAAGATAGCAGGGCAGTTCCAGTCAGTGTCCTTAAGGTCAAAGTTAGATATTTAAATTGAATTCTGGCCACTATAGGGAGCCAATGGAGAGTAGGCCACTAACTAGGAGAGGAGTTACATGTGTCCTCTTTGGCTGATTGAAGACCAGGCGTGCTGCAGCATTCTGAATCAGTTGTAACGATCTTACTACACACGCAGGTAGGCCAGCTAACAGTGTATTATAATAGTCCAGCTTGGAGAAAAACCATGGCCTGTGCAAGAAGTTGTGTGGAATCTTGTCAGATAAGGTCTGATCTTACTAATGTTGTAACCTACATGAATTTGCAATTGAGGCTACATGCTCAGAGAAGTCGGTCATCAATTACGACCCCCAAGTTACATTACATTACATTACATTACATTTGGCTGACGCTTTTTAACCAAAGCGACTAACAACATGGTAAACAGTACGTTTTTAGAACAATTCTCACAATTTTAGGACAGTTTAAAAAACACAAAAAAACATTAGAGTACAGTAAGAATAAGTGCGTCGGTGAGTGCTGTTTTTAACAGTTACTTGTCAGTTTAAAACGGCTGGTGAGTGCTAGGATCAGTAAGACTTGTTGTAAGTGTTGCTATGAGAGTAGGTGTTCTCTAAAGAGCTGGGTCTTCAGGAGATTTTTGAAAGTGGAAAAGGATGTCCCTGCCCTTGTAGGAACTGGCAGTGTGTTCCACCAACGAGGAACAACAGATGAGAAAAAGTTTGGATTGGCTTGAGCGCACCGGTGGTAGAGCTAGGCGCCGTTCGTCAGAGGAGCGCAGCGGTCTGGAGGTAGTGTAAGTCTGTATGAGGGCATTCAAGTAGGTGGGAGCAGAACCGAGACTACTTTGTAGGCAAGCGTTAGAGACTTGAATTTGATCTTGGGCAGCCATAGGTAGCCAGTGTAGCTGGATGAGCAGCGGGTAACATGTGCCCTTTTGGGGTTGGTTGTAGACCAGGCGCGCCCGCCCTTCTGGATCATCTGAAGTGGTTTCACTCGCGCAGGCTGGGAGACCTGTCAGGAGGGCATTGCAGTAGTCGAGTCGTGAGATGACAATTGCCTGAACCAGAAGTTGGGTAGCATCTTGAGTCAAGTAAGTCCTGATTTTCCGTTATGTTGTAGAGTGCAAAACGGCATGCCCGGGCGACTGAGGCAACATGATCCGAGAAGTTTAGTTGGTTGTCAAGAACAACTCCTAGATTTCTTGCAGTCCTGGTCGGTGAAACAGACAGGGAGTCAAATTTGATGTTGATGTCGTGGGTGTATGGTAGGTTTAGCTGGGATGACCAGCAGTTCAGTCTTTGAGAGGTTCAGCTGGAGGTGGTGTGCCTTCATCCATGTAGCTATGTCTGAAAGGCAATCCGAGATCCGTGCTGAAACCAGGGGGTCGTCAGGTGGAAAGGACAGATAGAGCTGTGTGTCGTCTGCATAGCAGTGGTATGAGAAGCCGTCTTGAACGGATAATCTGTCCCAAGGAGGTGGTGTAGATAGCAAAGAGGAGGGGGCCAGCACTGATCCCTGGGGACCCCTGTGGTTAGATGGTGAGGTGCGGATAGCTGACCAAGCCATGATAATGCTAAACGAAGCGTCCTGTGAGGTAGGATTCAAACCAGGAGAGAGCAGAACCGAGATTCCCATGTCAGCGAGTATAGAGAGAAGGATACGGTGATTAACCGTGTCAAAGGCAACCGATAAGTCAAGCAGAATGAGTACTGATGACCGGCGGTCAGCCTGGCTTCTTTAAGGCTTCTGTTACAGACAGCAGAGCCGTTTGGTAGAGTGGCAGCTTTTGAACCCAGACTGATTTGGATCCAGAAGGTTGTTCTGTGAAAGGAAGTCAGAGACCTGTTTGGAGACTGCTTTCGCTCAATGCCTTTGGATAGGAAAGGCAGTAGTGAGACAGGGCGGTAGTTCGACTTGAGCAGGGTTGAGAGAAGCTTTCTTAAATATAACGGTGTTACCCGGCCATTTTGAACGCTGTTGGAAATGTGCCGAGATTAGCGAGGCATTGATCACATGTGTGATAGCTGGGCGATGGTCGGGCTGATGGACTGAAGTAGGCTCTCAGTGGGTATAGGGTCCAGCGAGCATGTGGTAGGGGACGGCTGCATGTCAGGAGTCTGGACACTTCATTCTCGAGAGAGGCGTGAATGCTGAAAAAAGATGTTCCAGCAGTCCCTAGAGGTTGTAGGAGTGCGGTATCTGAGCCAGATCGTTGAGTGGGCATGTAGAGAATTTACTGCTGATTGCCGCCACTTTGTTTGTAAAAAAATGAGGCGAGGGTATCTGCAGTAAGGCTGGATGGAGGAGGAGGCAGCTGAGGGTTGAGTAGCGATTTGAAGGTTGAGAAAAGTTTTCGTGTCTGTAGCTGTTGATTTTGTCATTGTAGAAAGCAGTCTTAGCAGCAGTGATGCTGGCTGAGAAGGAGGTCAGAAGTGTCTGGTAGTTTTGAGGTCGTCAGCTAGTTTGGATTTGTGCCATTTCCTCTCCAGCTGCTCTGAGTTTGGTGCGCCAAGCGATCGGAGGGTATCATTTAGCCATGGATGAGAATGTTTGGATCGAGCTGGCCTTGTGGTAAGAGGGCACAGCTCGTCTGGACACGAGGTCAGTGTGGAGCAGAGCGAGTCAGTGGCTTCATTAACCTCAGAGAGGAGAAGGTGTTGAGTGGAGGTAGACCGGAGGCAACCACAGAGGAGAAGTCGTTGGAGACAGGTTCCGGATGTTGCGGCGGAACGTGACCATCGGCTGAGGAGCCGGAGGCTGTTCTGTCAGGCTGACGTTGAACTGGATGAAGAAGTGGTCAGAAAGATGGAGAGTTACATGCCGATCTAGTTGGGGTCAGTGAAGATGAGTCAAGCTGGATGTTAATCTGTTGGGGAATAACTGTTTTAGCACCAAAACACCAAAAATTGTGCTGGTCTTTCATCCAGACTGAAATATCCTTAAGGCATGCAGAACTCTGATATGGGAAACGCTAGAGTCCTCAGATGGGAAAGATAGGTAAAGTTGACTGTCGTCTGCATAGGATAAGGATATATATTCTTTTGATCCTGTGAGGGAAATTTGGTCTCTGCATTTAACCCAATCCGTGAATTAATGAAACACACACAGCACACAGTGAACACACAGTGAGGGTGAAGCACACACTAATCCCGGCGCAGTGAGCTGCCTGCATCAACAGCGGCGCTCGGGGAGCAGTGAGTGGTTAGGTGCCTTGCTCAAGGGCACTTCAGCCGTGGCCCACTGGTCGGGGCTCGAACCGGCAACCCTCCGGTTACAAGTCCAGAGTGCTAACCAGTGGGCCACGGCTGAATAGCAGTGATATGCACGGCTGCATAGCAGTGATGGTCAAATCCATGGGAGCTAATGGTCTCATCTAAGGAAGTGGTGTAAATAGAGAAAAGCAGGGGCCCTACACTGATCCCTGAGGCACACCTGTGGTGAGGTCATGAGACTTTGATACCTGTCCCTGCCAAGACACACAGAAAGAACGCCCTTTAAAGGAGAATTCCGGTGTGACATTGACCTAAAGTGTATTGAAACATGATACCGAGTGTGAACGTATGTCTCATAGCCCATCTCGGCTTGTCCCCTGCACTCCAAAATCTGGCGCTAGTTAGCCGATGCTACCAACAGCTTTTTTTCAATAGTGGTGCTTCGCATCGGCTAGCCATGCAAATAAATCACTGTTTTACACCCATTTCCGAGGCTCAATGTATCTCCACACTTCATTGGTAGACTTCCGGGCCCCTGACATTTAAAACGAGACATTGAGAACTTTGAAAAAAAGCACTGGTAGTTTACTTACAAGACGATTTATACAGACAGTATCTTCACAAAGTTTAGCGTTTGCAGCCATCTTGAATTTAGTCACGATAAGTCGAGCAACAAGTAAGAATGAACAGGTATGATAAGGGATCAGATTCCAAAAATAATTCAGTGGAAATGCATGGATTCCAGTTGCTGATGGGTGTAAAACAGTGATTTATTTGCATGGCTAGCCCGATATCAATATCACACCGGAATTCTCCTTTAAGATAAGATTCAAACCAGTCAAGAGCTTTCCCAGAAATTCTGTAAACAGTATCAAAGGCTGCAGATAAATCTAGTACCATTAATAGCCTACTGATAACTGAGTAGAGGACTTCACTACTCTCAAGCAGTTTCAGTAGAGTGACCACTCTTGAAACCAGACTGTATCGGTCTAGTAGGTTATTCTGATAGTCACATACTTGTTTCAAGTACTTTCTCCAAAACATTTGACAAGCTTTGACAAGAAAGGAATAAGGAGAGTAGTTCTTCACATCAGTTGGAATAAGAAGGGCTATCTTGAATGTGAATATGTTTGATTTACTTTTAGACCTATGCTGGCACTTGATGTATGTTGTACACATGTATACATGTATCATGTATATTGTATAAGAGCTGAGAGTTCAAAACTAGCACATATTATTAATACCACTTGAACAAAAATCCAACAGTCAGTTTCCTCAAGGTCTCCTTGCAACCTTGCAATATTCTTTTTAATAAGGGGAAGCTGTAGAAACTTGTAGAAGCGCATGATGTGAATTTCTTTATTGCTGAATTAAAAATGACCAATAAAGACCTCATCATCAGTGAAATGCCCAAATCAGGCCTATTTTTCACAGAGACACTTCCTTTACAAACATAGAGAAAATATGACCGCCCCTCAATCCTGCACATTCTCTCCGCAAAAAATAAATCACACTTGTCAGTTTGTCTCCATCCCCTACTCTTATAACTTTGGTGTATGTAAATGAGTGTGTGCATGTGTGTGTATGCTTTTGTGTATATGTGTGCTTCTGTGTGTGTGTGTGTGTGTGTGTATGGAAGTAGAATTGTCTCATAAAGATTTGTACATACTCGAAAAGATATGCACAAATAGATGTGTATTTGTAAATACACAAACACAAATATACAAATGTGACATACAAATATATAAAGTAATTTGTACAAATATGTATTTGTAAATATATATTTGACATTTGCAAATAAATTAGCCGTCATATCCAGATTCTAGTCAGAATATGAGTCTGATATTGCTCCATTGGGACGTAATTATAGGGCGTGTTTCACCGATACAAGGGGAGAATCACTCACCCACTCACCCCTCACCCACCTGGAAAAAAGAGACTCATATGTGAGATTGCTGTTTATAGACTTCAGTTCTGCATTCAACACCATAATACCACAACAACTCATCTGCAAACTCGACAAACTGGGACTCAGTACCTACCTCTGCAACTGGCTACTGGACTTCCTCTGTCAGAGGCCCCAAGTAGTAATGCGGTTGGCAACAATACCTCAAGCAGCATCACACTGAGCACAGGGGCCCCCAAGGCTGCGCGTGCTCAGTCCGCTGCTCTTCACCCTGCTGACGCATGACTGCACTGCAACCTACAGCAACAATCACATAGTGAAATTTGCTGGACGACACAACTCTGGTGGGTCTCATCACCAAGGGCTTAATGAGACTCAATACAGGTTGGAGGTCGACCATCTGACCACGTGGTGCAGGGACAACAACCTCCTGCTGAACGTCCAGCAAGACCAAAGAGATTGTTGTTGACTTCCGGAGAGGTCACACCCAACACCTGCCACTGACCATCGACGGTGCTGTGGTGGAGAGAGCGAGCAGCACCAAATTCCTGGGGGTGCACATCAGCGAAGACCTCTCCTGGACCACCAACACTGCATCACTGGCGAAAGAGAGCTCAGCCCCGCCTGTACTTCCCTATGAAACTCAGGCGAGCAAGTGCTCCACCAGCCATCATGACCACATTCTACCGAGGCACCATTGAGAGCATCCTCTCCAGCTGTATCGCTGTGTGGGCGGAAGCTGCACTGAATACAACAGGAAAGCCCTGCAGCGCATAGTGAACACAGCTGGAAGGATCATTGGTGCTTCACTCCCCTCCCCTGAAGGACATTTACACCACCCACCTCACCCGCCAAGGCTTACCAAAATTGTGAGTGATGCAAGTCACCCCGCCACAATCTGTTTGATCTACTGCCCTCTGGGAAGAGGTACAGAAGCCTGCGCCCCGCACTACCAGACTCACCAACAGCTTCATACACCAAGCTGTAAGGATGCTGAACTCTCCCTCCTCTCCCCCACCCTCAGCTACATAACATCCTGGACATTGGACCCACAATGGCCGCCTGCACTACTCCACTTGCACACTTGAACACTTGAACACTTGCACACTTGTACACTTTACAACTTGGTGTTGTTGTCCTGAAAACACAACACTTCTGCTGCTCTTACATAACTTGCACCACTATGCCACTTTCTTCATTACTCAGGTCAAACAGAACTACCCAAGCCTCTTATTGGCCTGACTTTGCACTAGTTTTTTTATTGACTGTCTATGCACAATTTCAACAAAATTTTGCTGCTCTTATTTTTTCATTATTATATGTGCCCTCTTATTTACTTATTTACTTACTTTTTTGTTTACTTGAATGTTATGTTTGTCTGTGGACTTAAAATTGGTAAAATATGTCTTGTCTTCACCGTGGGATAGTGAGAAACGTAATTTCGATCTCTTTGTATGTCTGGAACATGTGAAGAAATTGACAATAAAGCTGACTTTGACTTTGACTTTGACTTTGAGAATGCCTCTGCACTCAATTGGATAAAACTAACCAATCAGAACAACGAAATTTAAAAAAAAAAAAAAAAAAAGTACGTTGAACACCGATGCTCCAGACATGTTATAAACAGCTGGGGAAGGGTGTCGCAAAACCCTTCGAGCAAACAGGTGGCCAATCAGATATTTCAAACAAACGAGAGAACAACATGTGCAAACATGCTGTTTTCCCTTGATGAAAGTGAAACCGGAGTTTCCCCACATATCAACTTTGGCCAGAGTTTTCAGAAATAAGTTTTCAATGGTAAAACCTGGGGTCTGTCTCCTTTTGGCCACAGCGCTTTTGTTGCAAACAAAATCAACCTAAACGTGCTTAGATGACGTGATAGATGAGGCACTGTTGCTCACCTGTCCATCATCGTAAAGTCCAATTTGATTGGTCCAAACACTATAAGTTAACAAAGTTGCTGTAGCCTTGCACCAAAATCGACGGTGAACACGTGAAATATAAAACTGTTGAACACCAACATTAATAAAACGTAATAATTATTGACGCTTCTGACATGGGTGTCAAGACAGGCTAAAGACCCTATCGCACAGCATATTAGGCAGAACACATTGACTCAAAATGCATAACATAGGCCTACACAACGCAATATATTTATAGGCTAGCCTACATTAAATTGATCCACATATCACAAATATAGTCTACAACAAATGCTAACATCATGAACGCACAGTGTAGTCTTTAACCTACATTTAAAAAGAAGAGAAAGAACGCTCTGAGGAGGCCACTGAAACAGGCACGCAAAGACAGATGAATAAGTTCATCTACCTCGCTGAAGAGAGCTCTGGTTTGTGGATGGAGCTTAACTCAATATCCATGCCACCTTTCACCGTGGTGCACCGAGACTCCCCGATAACACTATGCATTTTAAGTTGAAGATTGAGGCGGCCCTTGTCCTTGGGAAACTCCCGATAATATTCAGCTACTTAATATGGCATATTGTCGCTAGCGTCATAGGACATCTCCCTCAGGTTTGTTTTGTTAATTTGTTTAGTTTTTGTTTAGATCTCCCAGGTCTAATGTAACATTTTCAGTGCATAATAGAACTAGATGTACCGCATAGCGGTACAACATATGACCGCCGCTCAGTCCTGTACATCCGTTCCGCGAAAATAAATCACACTTCAATTTGTCTCCATATTTTACTCCATCCCCCACTCTTGAAACTTTTGTGCATGCTTGTTTGGCATGCCTGAGTGTGTGTGTGCGGCTGCACAGAAAGTAGCCTACTGGTGCTGAAAAGGTGAATAGATTGTAGAATAGCCAAAGAAGATGTAGCATTGTTATAAAACCTTTAAAATCTCTAAACAATCACAAGTAGGGCAGTTCATCACAGTTCATTGCAACTGGATTGATGAAAGGTCACTTACACCTGTAGGCTACATTGTATTTGGGAAAAGCAAAAGGTATCAGCATAATGTTATTTATTTATTTATTTATTTATTTTTTATGTATTTATAAACAAAAACATCTCTGTCAGTTCCATGCCGTTTTCAACAGCTATCAAAAACAAAGGTCATTTTTGGATGGATGGATGTTTCTTCTTCTAAGATTTTAGTCATCTTTAGTTCATGTAATACTTTATTGTCAATGCACAAATTAAGTAACAGTAGTCTGAAACGTTATTGTTAATGCACAAATTAAGTAACAGTAGTCTGAAACGAAATGCTGTTTTACATCTAACCAGTGGTGCAAATAACTGACATGTCCAAATGGGCCTTGATGAAATGCGTCGCTAGACTGTTCATACACATTTTAACGGGCCAAAGTTGAAGAGCTATTGTCCGTTATTGTTCGTGCAAATATAGGCTGATTCATGTTCCCTTGCATTGTGTAACTGAGGTCCATGGCTAGTCTGGCTTTCATCAGACCAAGCTCAATCTTTTAAGAAATCAAAAATAAATAGTTGGCAGATCAGGCTGGGTTCACCCAGCCTAGTCCATAGGCACCATATTGTTTAATTTTCCGATTGAGATATACACGCTCTGGCTATTCTAAATGCAAAAATGCATCAGGGAGTTATGACAAAAAACGGTAACTAACAAACTAGATCCTAATAGAAAGCTGTTAGCTTCCTAAGTTAGGTAGGATTATAAGGTAGGCCTATTTACAACATAAATTGTCAATAGGCTATGCTGGCTTAACACAAATAAATTCTCCTTTGAAACCAATGGCTTCGCCTTACAGTATCAAGCGGACTTAAACTGCCATATCGTGGGCGCAAAGTTGTAATAACATTCACGCAGCTCCATGAGTCAAGGAAAGCGAAATGAAGTAGCTACTTCTAAATGGGACCCACTACACAGTAGCTTAAGGTGTGTTGCTAAAGCAGCCATAATGAAGGTGTCATTGTTTGGATACTTAACACACACGTGCTTTTTAATTTCACAGACTAGAACTACCAAGCTGGAATCAAAGCACATCGATTCCCCTCTCACACCCTGCACGCACTTAAAACAAAATAAACAGGCGTCTCAGTCTCACGCATGTATAGGCAAAACTGTATCAGACCGGTGTAACGTTGGTAAACCTTCCATTGCACAGAATGATTCTGTAGCACGTGCAATAAATGACAGTCGAAAGATACAAACAGTGCTGCTATCAATTTGCTTGGTATAACCGCATTTATAGTTTTCTACAAATGCAATCAATCAAATGGGCCTCCATCACTCAACCAACGCTAACGGTAACATTACCTAGGTCCTTATTGATATTACAAGATTAACGTACTTGATATTACAAGATTAAGGTACCTGCAGTAAAAACCAAGCATGTCCGATAAACATCCTCAGATTTATTTCGGCTTCAAGAAGAAATGGGAATTACACTTCATGTGAACATCATCCTATCCTTATTAGATGTTCGCTGCGGTAAATTACAGTCCTTGTAGGAAGCGTCCATTGTTTTTCCAACCCACTTTTAACTTCCAACAAAATTACGTCTCACTGCAACGATGCGCCATCTAGTGGACAAACGACTACTTATCGCCAATACTGAAAATGCAGCCATGATGATGATGATGAATATTTATTTTGGCTTTCTTTTAATCCTACTGAATTTGTAGTTATGTATCAGCCGTTCTAATACCGATAGTATGTGGGTGCCTGTGTGTGTGCATGTGTATATGTGTGCACCGCCATTTACAGGCCAATGAGTGTACAGTCACTAAATGTACACATAACCTAATTTTTGGGGGGGGGGGTGATGGTCCCGGGGACAAAATTAAAAATTTCCGTAAAAGTCTAGTGGGGCTACATACCCACCAAATTTCATGTACCCCGGTGGTTCGGTGTCCCGGGTATCAATGACCAAAAATTCAGGAAGTAGATGACGGGAAAAATTCTTGAATTGTGTGCATGTGTGCGTGTACAAGTTTATGTTTATGTGTGTGGGTGTGTGTGTGTGTGTGTATGTGCGCTTGTGTGTTTTGCCTGCGTATGTGTGTTTGTGCATGTGCATGCATGCGTACATATGTCTACTGTGTGAGTATGTGTCATCACGATATGATTACTGTAAATGTATGTGTATGCGTGTGTATCTGTTTATGCACATGTGTGCACATGGAATGGGTTAACATGACCCCTGGAGGCAAACATACGGAAAAAATTGGTCATCCTAGGCCCTACAGTTCTCAAGATATTCACAGAGAACTGTGTCTGCCCCACCCTCCTTTCGGGGTCCAGTCCAGCCGGGGGGCTACAGATCAAAACGAAGAATGACGGTTCCATGCTATCCATGTGGGGGTACATGCCCACCAAGTTTTGTGTACCCCGGTCTTTCAGTGTCCCGAATCCTTGTTGGTGTAATGCCACTAAATGTACACATAAATTATTTTATTGTAAGGCCCCCATGAACGAAAGTACACAAAACTTCGGAGGGTGTCATAATGATCTTACACTTTTAATTTCGTGCAGTTTTGACCTTGTCAGCCAGAGATATTGTGATGAAAACACCTAATTTTTGCTTTTTAATTTTTAACTAGGTGGCTTATACATGAAATAAGTGGTAATGGGATGGGTTAACATGCCCCTTAAGACCAACATACATAAAAAGGTGGACCTCCTAGGCCCCACGGTTCTCGAGATATTCACAGAAAACTGTCTCCGCCACCTACAGGCCAGTTGGTGTATAGTAACATAAATTAATTTATTGTGTGGCCCCCCCATGAATGGAATTCCACAAAACTTGGCGTGCATACAGAGGGTGTCATAATGATCCTACACTTCCAATTTCGTGCAGTTTTGACTATGTTAGGTCACAGATACCTTCAATTACAACACCTCATTTTTACTTTTTTGTGTTTAACTAGGTGGCGCTATACTTGAAATGAGTGGTTATGGAATGGGTTGACATGGCCCCTTGAGATCAACATACAAAAAAAAGATGGTCCTCCTAAACCCTACGGTTTTCGAGATATTCACAGAAAACTGTGTCTGCCCCCACCCTCCTTTGGGGGTCCAGTCCAGCGGGGGGGCTACAGATCAAAACGAAAAACGATGGTTCCATGCTATCCATGTGGGGTTACATGCCCACCAAGTTTCGTGTACCCCGGTCTTTCAGTGTCCCGGGAATCATTGACCTATATGACCGCCGCTTTGCTGCGCGGCGGTCATAATAACTGCACTATAGGCTACATGCCCACCAAGGTCATAATAACTGCACTATAGGCTAATTACAAATAACTGCATTGTTTTGGAGGAGTTGGTTGCTGTTTATATGCAGGAAATGTTTTATATAATAAAACGCCATAACCCTACACTGTAGGCCTAGGCTATCCATTGCACATGAAAATATTATGGTATGTGAAGGGTTTGTGTACATATTCACAAGACTCCATATGTAGTTTCAATACTTTAATCATAATAGTTTACACAATTACACAATAATAAAAGTCAGTCACCTGCATTATCAAAAATCATCATAGGCATTTATAAGCTTGATAGGCTCCTGGTTCTTTCATCTGTGAGAATCATCTGTTTGCCCATGCACTCATGAGTAGGGCTGAAATTCCCACCATTATGATGCTTATTTTCTGTGAGGGATTTATTTGTCCTGCGATGTTGTGGCCTGAATTATCATCAGGGCACCATGCTGCATGTGTAATACCATCAGAACACTGTAACATGAAGGCTGGGTTGTCTGGTTCTAGATAGAAACCATCTGGTTTGTCACTACAGAAGAGGTTTGAAGAGACCTGAACTGTGAGAGGTTCACACATGACTGAATGGGTTATAATAGTTGAGGAGGTGTGACCTGGGGTTGTGACGTTGTAAGGGGTGGTGGACGTGGTAGGTGGAATGCTGGTCAGGTTTATATAAGTGATCACAGGATCTTCAGTTGTAGATGATAACTGCACCCCTATGTGGGATATAATATATTAGTATTCAAGTAGAAAAGAGAGAATTCTCTGCGCTTCTGCAAACCACAACAATCCGGTGTTACCAGGGCAGGACAAGACAGTGTAGAGTAAAGTTATGCACCTTAAAAAAAAAAAAAAAAAATATATATATATATATAGAGAGAGAGAGAAATTAAGAAGACATCTGTGTTGCACCAGCATTATTTTTATTTTTATTAATATATAGTCTGGGATATAATTATCAGTGTTTCCCATACACTGACTAACCTGTGGCGGGCCGCCACACAATAATGTTCTATGCTGTACTATTTAAATAATTTAAAAAAAAAAATCAATTCAATCACTTTCATTGAGCTGCACTTTTACACACGCAGCCTTTCCTTGCCCCTCCCCGCTTTCTCTAAAGAACCAGCTGCCTCTCCTCTGCATGTGCATTTAACAAAACATTATTTAAAGGATTGATGTTGCCACATAGAAACATTGCATAGAAGACGGCATGCTAAACTGCTATTAATTCTGCTTAGCATCGTGACCATGCTGCGTAAATTTGTTCAAAACTGCAGCATTTAAGTTAACTCTGATAAGGTTTTATCACAACATAGTAGCTTTAGGGAGACTAAACTATGCAATCAAGCCGTATCTCTAAGCTAACGTTAGTGTTTGGATGTCGAGTTAAGCATGCTTAGTTACAACTGCTTGTCAATTTTGACTAGGTTACTCATGCATGCTCTATTCATTTTATTGACTCCACCCCGTTATCCAAGTCACCGCCACAAATTTAATCCAATTCTGTGGGAATCATTGTAATTCAATCTTTTTTTTTTCACTATCATTTGGGAACCTGTTGTGATTGAATTATATCTCAGTTTAAAGAACTGTCACATACTAATAACAAAGCAACCTTGGATATTTCCCCTTTTACTGCTTTTATTTGTAATCTTGATCAATTTAATTTGGCCTTTTTTTGCAGAATTTTACAAAAATACCCTCTTTAATGTCAAAGTGAAAGCAGATGTCTAGAATGTAACCATCACAAAATGGGTAGGGAAGTTGACACAATGATCTAGGAGCCATTCTGTAGTCAGAACTCCCACACCCCAGGTGTGTAGACATCTCTGAGCTGGGTATGTTCACGCAATGTTTATGCAATCAATTTTGCATTATATATTTTTACTTAATTAACATTACTTTTTAGAAATATAATTTCACTTTGACACTAAGGAGGGCATTTCAGGAGGGCAACTCAATCCACCCATGAGGAACCACTGAGGAAAAAGTCTTGTATTTGATAGCATTTATGGATGAATAGAATCATCATCATCAGCACCATGATTTACCAATCATGTAACTAACACATCAAAATATATTGTATCTTTAAAAAATATATGTCTACTTTGAATTTGATGCCAGCACAATTTTGAAAAGTTGGGACACTGTCACTTTGCATACCAAATCCAAACATCATACCAAAACCAGTTGCTTTTAATAACATACTTCAAAAAGTGGCAAAATTGTTACATTGCTTTGACATTTTGTTCGAGAAATTTAGGCAACTCTTCCTAGCTGTATTTTTCTCATTACTGATTTGTGTTAAATACAAAATAGATATATAAATACCTTATAATAATAGCTAGTCTGGTTGTCAAAACCCAGCCACCCACGTCCCTTCAGAGCATATGGAACTTTCTGGTTATCAATCCTCTACTTTTGCACCCTGGAGGAAGGAACAAATCTGAAGAAAGACACACATACAGTTTATTCTATGTACTAATATAATATAGTAATTTATAATATAACATAACTTATATCAGTGCTTGGTTGAATTCCCTATTTTGATTTGCTCTTTAGAACATCCATTCATTTTCAAATATTTGCACACCTAGCATGTAGTTCAAGCTTTTTGGCAATGGCACCTGCTGGGTAATATAAATTTGCCAAATCTGTTGTGAATTTAAAATTAACTGTCACATTGCACAGATGAGTGATAGTTTGGTCCCTTTCTCCACTCCTGTCTGGTCATATGAATTGGTTGTTGGTTATACATGTGTTACACCCTATATCACCTCATAGTTAGACCAGAGACCCATCTCTTGAGTATATGGTCCAGCCACAGCAGAGCCACTGGTAGGGGCCCCAAGGCCAGTCTCTGTGAAAGTGAGGAGAAACGAGCGTCCAAAGGTAGGAAACCCCATCAGTAGCTTCTCCGCAGGGGCACCCTGCTCCTGCCAATATAAGATGGCAGAGTTCTGGAGGCCAAAGTAAAGGAAACGTATGAGAATCCCATCAGTGATGGCTAATTCCAGTCTGGTAATAATTTAATCAAAAATAGCTTCAGACAATATTGTCCAAGTTCTCAAACATGCTCTCAGACTTGGGCCACGAGTTTGGCGGCAATGTCTCCATGTCATGACAAAAGCTTTTCTCTCGCTCAGGCGTGTTAAAATATAAATGTCTCCGGCGATATGGGAAGTTCAGGAAAAGCTATGTCAAAGCGGGGACTCTGAAATTAGCGAGACCAATCGCATGCAACCGCGTTAAATTATGATCTAGGCTCTATCAGCAAATACATCAACATTCCTTTATGGTAAGAATGGGACATTCTGCCACCCGTGATAATCATAAGCAGGATAGTAGTAAAAGTAGGCTACAGCCAAAATAGCCATGTGATATTGGCTGCAAATAGCATCAATAATAACACATCATAAATGTTACGTCACAGCAATCAATATCATTAATAACATTTCATAGGGTGTCCAAAACAGTAGGTAGCATACAGTAAGCTATGTCATTGTATCATATTGTAGGCCTACTGTATCACATATGTCATTAAAGTAATTTGCTGAATTGATATTTGGAGTTATAGAGAGGGTTCACTTCTTTATTCAAACTATGCTATCTCAATGTGACGATTGTGAATTAAATAGGTCAACCAACCAGTTCAAGTTCATGAGAAGGCAACCTAGACCTAGACCGGTTTTATAATTGTAGGCTGCTTGCTGCTGCTATTAGTAGCCTATATTTCCACCCTCTGTTTCCAATATAAGATAGCTATAGGCTAATGTGCAAACGGGGTCAGCCCTATATTCCCACAGCCCAATGGTCCCACTTCTAGGTTAGGATTAGGTAGGGTTAGGGTCTGGTAACATAGGGCTTTGGGGACATAGGGCTGTGGGAACATACACTCCCGTAGCCTGACGAGCCAGACCCACATCAAGATGTAGGGTCTGGGGACTCACCATTCGCAGTGCTCAGTCCGAGGGGCGGGATAATTGGTTGTCTTTCAAATTCCCTCTGCACGCAATAAGATAGCCCTACCATAGATATATATATATAGAATGGCTAGATGTCTTATGGCCGAGTCTCCAATGGCATCACCGGCGGCCATCTTGTCACAGACAAGCTATCTGGTGGGCTCTGTCAAAGATAATTAATGCGTAGCAAGATGGGTCATCCTAGTTCATGTCTATGAGGGCAAAGTGGAGTTCAGTCAGAGACGGGCTCTGGTTCAGTCCCTGCCTGCACAGGGGCGTGTCATTGACATATGACTGACGTTTGAACGCCTCAGTTCCACGTGGTTGATGCATGGGGAGGGTTGCCGGAGTACAAAACAAACTTGGTGTACACCTTTATTAATGTTGATTTTCTCCTGACTGTCATACTGTCACGACATTCTCCTGAAATGGGGAGGAGGGTTTGGAGATCATGATACCGTGTCCGAAATGTGCATCCATTGCTCAGAAAAGTAAGGCTTTGACAAATTCTGGTAAATTCTTGGATTCTGCCATAGACCTCAATGTTAAAAAGGGAGCCCGATCCCCCCGTGCGGGGCGTGTACTACTGCTACCCTATTTGCATACATTTCCGGGGACAGGAAATGGCCTCTCAGGAAGTATCTTCGTAATCAACCATCTTTGGCTCTGTGGTACCTGATGGCTCTTCTTCTACTAAAGGCAGAACAATGCCCCCAGGCTATAACAACGACACCTTCAGGTCACTACCTGTCATTACAGTGCACCATTGAAACACAATATTATGAGTTAGCGAGCTAGATAGATAGATAGATAGATGGATAGATACTTTATTCATCCCTGAAATTTTTAGCAAGTAAGCTAGCTGGCTGGTGCTGAGTGTAATTTCCTTTTTCAGGTCTTAGATATCCTTTGGTTGAAAATAAATATCTATGCTACCTTTTGCTGGATTATTGGCATGTCCCTGGGTCCTAGGTCTTTCATCTTAATTCCCGTCTGATAGCTTCATTAACTTATCCAGCAGACTATTTAAAAAAAAAAAACTCTCGCTGGTAACCTAGCCAGGTTAATTTCCCTCTCTCTTCAAACTGACTATTCAAACACGTTTATTTAAGATGTGGGCTAGGCTATATGAAATGCCTGAATGTGGTTGATGTCTCTATAGAGGCACGCATGCTCCCTGATCTTGGCTTCAAGGCCATCCTGCTTGTCGCGCGCATCTGAAAAATAATCTCCGGTGCACGACCTGCTGAATGTCTAATAGGAAGAGAATTGCCACTGTCTGGTTACTTCCGGTTTCTGGACTGATTGCAGTTCCTCCTCAGATTCCACTTGAGGGCGCTCGCAGGCGAGTGCAGAATGCATGGAGGTCTATGGAGCTTTACCCCTCAATATCCACTTTTCTCTGGATATCATTTTTTGAGTAGTAATTTGAATGTTGCATTCGCTAGGAGAGGCAAAGAAAATACACACTGTTGATTGTTATATTTTTTGAAGTCACATTAGTCTTCTAAAAAGCCTTTCAAATATGTCAATGACGTCATTCATTAGCACAATGCTAGCGTGATATGGGCAACAACGACCCAACCTGTAAGAAATGAAAAGGACATAAGTACTCGTTCATTCAACTTTAGATCTAAAACCTATATTGAACTTGCATAATCTACGATTCTTCCACGACAAGCAGGTGAAAGAGGTACATTTAGCTGTCTAGCTCCATAGACCCCCATTCAACCTGCACTCGCCCGCGATCACCCCCAGTGGAATTCTAATGGAACTGCAACCAATGTCGATACAATGAGGCTTAATAGGAAGTGCCAAGGCTCTGGCAAGGCTGACATTTTGTGCGACAGAGGAAATGACGCAATTTTGACATCACATTGTCGCGCTACGGGTCGGGTGTGGCCCAAGGGGGCAGGCGAACATTCGGAGAGCGTAGACACTATGGCGGATCTGAGGCTAAATAGTAGACCAGTTCACCTAGCCATCCCCATTGAAGCCCATTCAATTTTGGCGCCACTTTGACATCAAATAACGTTACAGCTGAAGCGTTTTAAGCCTTTATATGAACTTTTTCTATTTCCGGAGTAATACAACATTGTGTGATTGGCGTCATAACCTCGTAACTGACTTACAGAATGAGTAATAAACTTTTTTCCGAAATCAATGCTAAAGTGACGTAATAAGCATACAGCCAGAGTGGGTGAAAGTGTCGCACAGGAGCAAAATAACCGTATTCTCTGGATAAGAACGAAAGCATCGGAGCACAACATTTCAGCGAAGTTTTGATGGATTGACAGTAGCCTAGGCTATGAATGTGGCGAGTGCTGTTTATATTAAATCACATTTATCTACAAACAACTAGGACATTTAGAACAGTAATGTAGACATGGTGGTAACGAAGTAAGTGGCTACATACCCAATCTCTCGGCGCAGCCAGAGCCATAGAGAGATGGCTATAGAGATCTCTATGGCTCTGGGCACAGCTATCACAAGAGTCAAGTCAGACTACGTGCCTACGTTACATTTACGTCCCCTGAGCCTGCGCAGAAAGCCTCATCGACCAACAGGAAACGGTTGAAATTTGCTTCACCCGCCTCGAGTGACGTCTACGTGATGACTCTGTCCATATCTTTTACTGTTTTACTGGCTAGTATGTAGAATGCTTAAAACGTTCCACATACTCAATGCACTACGTCACAGAAGCGCCGTAACCATTTATGCTCGCGCGTCGTGGTCACGACACAGTTGCAATATTCTCCTGAACAGAGGTGTCGCTGTTGTGAAAAGATTAACGCTAACTACGTTACACAGTAGAAGAAGCTGCATTAAGAAACACTAGTAGCAGAGAATGTAAACGGGCTCTGCTATTATCTAGCCTCTGTGATGGTACTTCAGACTTTGGTTGCTACTATTCACTAGGGATGGGCAAAGCGAGGCTTTATGAAACACTGAAACGTTCGAAGCAGTTGTGCCGAATTGTTCCGAAGCTTTGCAACAATTCCGACACCTCAGAGCTGTTTAGGGTGAAACAAATCTGTCAAATGCTTCGTATTAGAGATGCAGTCTCTAAAGTTCGTGGCTCGCTGTGTTACCTGTGTTCAGTCTTTATCAAAAGCTTAGCAGCATGCCCTTGGTCAATTACTGGATGGGAGACCACATGAAGTCACAGTAAAGGGAGTCTTATTGCTGCCACTATGTGTTCTCTAAATCACTTTCTTCTTATAAAAACTCTCGATTTTTGACCATTCTGAGAGTTTAGTTGAAACTGTGTGGTTAATGGTGAAGTAAGAAAACATAAACAGATACAATCTGAAACAATACCTTACAAATCAAACGGGGATCGAACCACATTTGAGCAGCCTGGGCTACCGTGCAAAAAACACCCACACTAACCACTACACCATCATGATTAAGCTACACTGTTAATTGAACGCGCGGGCACGCCTGCCGACACTGGTGAAATGCACCGAAGGTTCACTTAATTTTGGTCACATGACATGGGGATTTTAAACGATGTTTCGAAGCAGTGGTCACATGACATGGCTGTTTTGAACCACGTTTCGAAGCAGTGTTTCGAAACACTTGTGCTTCGAAGCCTCGACACTGATTCGAGACGTCGGTTTCGAAAGTCACACCCCTACTATTCACAACTACCACCATCATTATCATCTAGTTTCCAAGGTGTGCGCACAGGTAGATAGATAGATGGATATATAGATAGATACTTTAGTCATCCCGAGGGAAATTTTAATAATTTAAACAGTTTAGTTAGCTGGCTAGTTAGCTAGCAGCTGGCTGAGTTTGTGTAATTTCCTGAAGTGGAAAGAGATTTTGTTCAGGCCTTAATAAATATCCTTTGTTTGAAAATAAATCGTTTCTATTCTTTCCTCTTAATTCCATGTGTTGCAACTCTCGCTGGTAACTTTGTTAACTTATCCAGCAAACTATTAAAAATTCACGACTGTGACAAAACACTGCAACTCTCGCTTGGCCTCGAACTAGTCCATCTTCCTGTTTCCGCTTTGTCCGCTCGTCTGAAAAAAAAAATGAGTTGGTGCGCTACCTGGCTAAAATCCTGGCGTGCCAGCAAGATCTACGTCATTTTGACGTCACGGTGTCGCACTACCGGTCGGGTGCGTCGAGTATGTAGAAGCCTTAACACTTAACACTTAACACTCCCGTGCAAACGATTGCAATTTTGCGAGTTCCAAAATATGTATATGGAGCTATCGCTTGCCAAAAAACAGCTCGCTATGTCTATGTTGTATAGCTATGTTAGGTGAACGATTTGCCTATTACAAGTTTGTTTACCATCAAATTGGCTTCGTAAAGGTTATAAATCTCGCATAGTGTACCTTTGAATCAGGTATAGTTGTGTAATTTCTTTTCAAACTATTTGATCTTAGTCCACTCTCATCCATTCATACAGTGCTTTTTAATTTGGAAAATAGTAGGGGCATGAAGAGTAGATAGGTAGCCTACATGCAAGGAGGAGTGTGCACACGTTCTCCCGCGAAAGGCATGCTGGGATACGGGGGTGAACATTTGGGATTTATGTCTTTATATCTCCTAAGTTATAAGTGTAAAGTTAGCGTCTTTATTGTGACAAGTTTCCCTTTTAGTTTCCCCTCATGTGTGATCCTTTTTGTGTGGGGGGCTGCGTCCTCCCCTGTATGTGTAGTGTGTGTGTCTGTTTGACGTGCCCCGTGTGTAATAAAATTTGTTTCTCAGCGTGATTTGGTCTTGGTCTGTGTGCTCTCGTTCTGAGTTTACAAACCTTTTGATTGGACAACTGTGGATATCGTTAAGACTTCGTTATATAATTCCAAAACATAGACTACAAAACACACAAATAGTCCAGACCAAGTAGTCAACGTTATTTCCAGCATGATTAATCCACAGAGCATACACTCTAAAAAATGCTGGGTTATTTTCTCAACCCAGACGCTGAGTTGATACTGTTGGGTCATTGAGTGGGGTTGTTTTTACTCATGTTGGGATTTATCTGTATCCCAGCTTGTTGGGTGGATAGTTTAGGACAGCGCCCCTCCTCTCCCCCACCTGACGTGAGCACACTACCCAGCACCAGGGTAAGTTTAACACAGCTGCATAGTTATTTGAGAGTTCGGGGGAAATCGTTATTCTTTCAACCGTCCATGCAGTCCAGCAGCTGTCAACATGCAGTGGAAATCAGGCGATTTTGGAAGGTATGTATCTGCTTTTAACTTTTTTATTATTATTATTCAAACGGATTTTAAAAGTCCACCCAGATACCCTTCGTGATATGAATGGATATTCTGCCTTCCAATTTCGTTCAGCCTAGCAGAGCAGGTTAAGAATTGTGTCATTCAAGCCAGCTAACGATAGCTAACATTAACTTACAATTACTGCTCATGTTAATGTTAAATCTACACAAAGACAGACTCTTAAAAACATAGCTCTGTGTTCACTGGGTATGAACTGCTGAACAGAAACAAAACAAACTTTTACAACGAACTAAAGTTAGCATACCAACAGCTGGCTAGGTTTAACGTTAGCAGACGGTTGGTATGCTAACGTTAATTAAATGCTACATGGTAGTGCTGCACACATACAGTCGAAGTAGTCTCTTCACACGTATGGTAATCATCATGCCAAACAACATATTAATTCATTCAGGGTAGCTTCATATTATAGCCATGTAACTTACTGGGTGGTTTTTGGTGGTAACATTAACGTTTCAGACAACTTGAATTTAACTAACTGAATGTGTTAACATGAGCTAGCTAACGGTAGAACTATCACTGCCACTAACGTTATTACTGAACGTATGTTTTGTCAGTCTGCTGAAAAACAACTCCATGGCGTGGTCATGGTTTCCGGTGTGTTATGCGCTAATATTTTGTCTCCGGATTTTTAATGTTTGTCAACATCATTCACTGATAATGGTTCGTGAAAGTCTTTGTAAAGTTAAGTCAATAGCAGTGATTAATTCACTCTTTTTTCTTTCTTTGATTGACAGGGCTGACCCCCAAATGGACCGTGGAATCTAGCTGTCTTCATGGAAGTAACTTATCACATGCTGATGCTGCTTTTAGAGTAGGCTATCCATTCAAAAATAAAGTAAACTGTCAAATAAATAATTATGTCGAACTGTTTTATTTCATTGCATGACTATTTATTGCCCATTTTCTCTCATTGCAACCCAAACACTGGGTTAAGAAAACCTGACTACTGGTAATTTTAACTAGCAGTTCTGTTGATATAACCCAGTGGTTTGGGTTGAATCTATACCCAATATACTGTGTGAATTTTACTCAACATTTATATAGTTATAACCCAGCATATTGGTTACCTTTACCCAGTCTATTGTGCCAATTTAAGTAACGTTGTGTTGATATAACCCAGCGTTTTGGGTTAGAATCATACCCAATCTGCTGGGTTTAATAATGTACCCAGACCATTGGGTTAGGATAACTCAATGTGGTGTTGGTCCAATAGTTAACCAGCGGCTGGGTTATATTTGGGCTATTTTTAACCCAACATTTTTTAGAGTGTATTATAGTGTTTCAATGCATGGCCAACACATATGAAACAAGGAAGACACTCTTAACTCCCTATGTTCCTATGTCTTTTCAATTAATACTGAAGCCAGATGAGAATATAATATTACAATAGTGTGCCTGAAGTTATCAGATATTAACTAGGGTATAAGATCATTTTTGGCATTATTGTGTAGGCTATCCCATCAGGATTCCATTAAAACACGATTCAGTGTGACTCATAATTGAATGTTATATTGCATCATTGGGGGCCAAGCAGCGAAGCTGCGAAGGCACCCATTGTGATTCTATGATTTCTTATTATTATACTTTCTTCCGCCATGGAAGTCAATGGCAGCCCATAGAACCGTCTGGTAAAAAGTTGTGAAATTTGGCACACTTATTAGGGACAGTACCATGATTAATGTCACCAAGTTTCATGATGGCAACTCAAGCACTCTAGCGCCACCAACAGGCCAAAGTTGGATGTGCGTTCACGCACGTAACTTTTGACCCGTATGGCCGATTGTCAAAAATGTGGTATCGTTGTAATCCTTGGACCAAGCCGAGTTCAACGCACCCTATGACGTCAATTTCCGCCATGATGGATTTTCCGCCATATTGGATTTTATCGAAAGTGAAACTAAAGTTTCACGCCTCACATAGTTTGTCCGATTTTAACGAAACTTAATACATATGATCTTCAGACTAATCCGCACAAAAGTTATCGATTTTTGTCTTCGGAACTAAAACCGTTCGCCCGTAACAACCAATCGAAATATGCGGCGAAGCCGCCAAACAGGAAGTGAGCTCATATCTCAGCAACCCTTTCATCTGTCATAACCAAACTTAGTACATGGACTTATATCCCCATCTATAGAGCACTCAAAAAATCTGGTGACCTTTGACCTCTAGGGGGCGCTGTAATTAGCGAAAATGCATTTTGGCCTGTAGCTGTTGATGTGTTTGGAATTAAAACATACTAGTGGTGTCTGGTAGTACTTTTGGATGTCCTTAGGCTGACCCAGGCCAACTTGTGATGTCAACATAATTGATTCGGCCGCCATATTGAATTTAATCAAAAACACGTAAAAGTTTTCACTGGTCACACATTTTATCTGATTTTCACCAAAATTGGCTCAGACCATCCTCAGACCTTGCCTTATCAGTGTTTAATTTTCTGGAACGATTGACAGAAGCGTTAAGCCTGTAACAGCCAATCGAAATTTCGCGGTGAAGCCAAACAGGAAGTGAGCTCATATCTCAGCAACGCTTTCATGTATCAAAACCAACCTTAGTACATGGTCCTCAGGACCCACCAGGAGGACGCTCAAGAAATTTGGTGACCTTTGACCTCTAGGGGCTCTGGAATTGGCAAAATTTATTTTGGCCTGTAGTTGCTGTATTATTCTGCAATGGAGGTCAATGGCAGCCCATAGAACCGTCTGGTTCATCCTGATGATGCACAAATAATTTGGTGACCTTTGACCTCTATTGGGGCATTGAAATCACAGCAAGCAGATCATATCTCAATCGATCTTTTATTTTTGATGTGAAACTGTTGACAGCGAGTTCCATCCAGTTAATTCTAATGCGTGCGTGCAAGGGTGGGGCGGGGTGGGACGGGCAGGGGCGATTCTGGGCGGTGGGTTGGCTGGGTGAGGGGGCAACACTCAGCCCTGGTTCAGCCACACAAAAATCAGTTATGTTTTGATGTGAAACTTGACCTTGTAACTCAGCCAATCTTGGGTTGTTTGACATGGAACTTGTTGTGACTGCTTAATGCTATATGCCTGATGCCACGGCATTGAGTTGCATGGCAAATCTGGACTTCTGGACTGCTGAACTGCCTGCTTGGCCCCCTCATTGCTGCTTGCAGCTATATTGTTTTGCTTAAAATCGTATTAGGCCCTACTACATAGGTTAACAGCCTAGTCAGATGTTATACGGTATTTAAAACGGCTACAACAATGTTTTCGTGAATTTAAATGTTTGGAAGAGCAGAAGAAATGCTAGGCCTACATATTATTCTTTGAAAAACATTTCAAAGGCTACTGTAATCTGACACATTCCATTTAAAAGAATTGCTCAACACTGCTATTGGTCAGCTTTAGCCAAACCTTTCATTAATTGAAACCAACCATGGCTCAAGCCACTGATTGCCTTTGATCACACCTTCCCGCTGGCAATTCTCTCGTTCAATACTGTGCATACTCTACCATATTCGCCGGTGATATCGCCGCCAAACTCAGGGCCTTGGTCCGAGTAACATTTCTTCCTGTCAGTCTTCCATATAGTGGCCATTGTGAAAAGGATTAATCTCACTGGAATCCCACTGGTGTGTACTGTAGGTAGGTACTGTAAGTTCATTGCAACCAGCATGAGACTATGCTACCCTGCAAGACTACATTACTCCGTTGTGCTGAGAATAAAGATTAACTGTGTACTCCCTGAGCATGACATGTTTGCAAAGAGAGAGAGAGAGAGAGAAAGAGAGAAAAAAAGAATTTGGATACGCACTACATTATAATGCAGACTCTCTCCTGTTTGGTGCTCCCCACTATATAATGGGCTGTGGTGACTCTCTTGACTTTCATGAAAGCCAAAGGTCAACACGCTGATGAAGTCCAGGTACCTAAAAGTACATGTGTATTGCTCAATGAATGTGTCATTAGCTGTATGTGGTTGCCAAATGGTGCTGAAGCTGCTGTTGTGTAAAATATTCCTCTGACTTACTGTGAGATCTGTGGGACGTCATAGCTAATGTAAATGACAATTCTTTTTGCAGCCACAGCAGCAGTGATCATCAGTCTCTGGTAACCACTGGCTTTGCTTTCAGCCTTGTATGCCTCCACAAGCTCCTGGGCATGACAAGATCATACCACAACCATTAGATAGGCCCTTAATCCCAAATTGCTCGGGGGACAATGTAATCCCTTGTAATATATTGACAGATGTAAGTCACTTTGGACAACTGTGTCTGCTAAATGAATACTGGTACATGTAAATGTAAATGAAGAGTTTGATTCTAAAATGTTGAAAACGTTGAAAAAATTAATAAATTGTTTTGATTGAGTAAAGATAAATCAAATAATAATAGGCCTACCCAATTACAGGTCCACTGAAATTACTTGGAAAACAAAATTAAAATAAATGATTTATTTTATAATTCATTAAAATGGAGGATATAGCGTTTTGAAATTAAACTCTTCAAATTATTACAGACATTACTCTTTCAAAAGATAATCTAACATTAAAATATGTTTCTGAAGCCATGCACATAAGTGACAAAGCACACTGTTGCTATATAGTGCTGGAACATGTAGATCTTGTTTTGTTATACAAGAAATATACCAAATAACAAACAATATGCACTTTTTGCCACTGCTACATGATATTGTTTGTATAGCAGAGTTAAAGAAAATGTATATTTATTATGTACATATACAATTGAACCTTTCCTTATGATGCACAAAAGCCAGCGGCAATATAATCCAAAAGGCAAACCAAATATGTGAGTAAAACAGAACATTGTAAAAGTGACTAAATTCCTTGCCAGCACCTTGCATAGTAGTGTAAATCTCCTCCTGTCCTCTGGAGGGCGCCCTTGAGATGCGGGGCTTTGCCAGGCCAAGTCCAGTCCGTCAAAGCCATAAGTCCGCAGTAGTCTGATGGAGGACTGGATGAACTGCTGCCGTGCATAGGAGGAAGACAACATTTGAGAGAATTTGCTGAAAATAAAAATTGACATCACATGAACAACTCTCATGTTCAAGCAGCATCTTTAGCTATACAGTTGGCCTACCATTTAAAGGAAAACCGCTGTTTTTGTCTGTGGTTAATTATACCGGTATATGTTAATGTTTATTTTTATAGGATGGTGATAAGTATCATAGGTGAACAATAAGAACTTCAGCAATGAACTCCTATCACTCTCCCTACTTATTTTCTGTAATAATCCCCACAATTTAATATTGTGTATTTCTCAAATCAATCACGACAAACCAAACAGAACAAAAATGGAATTAAAATGCATGATTGATGCAACAATAAAATAAGACTCACTTAGCTGAATCTGTGTCCTGCCCTTTTACAGACAACAAAGTTTTTAGGGTATTTTGGGTTCCTGTAGAAAGCAATCAAAATCAGTCAAAATCTCCACCAAGTTCCTAATCCTTATTTTAACGATACATTGAATATATCTAGCATCTGTACTCTGGGAACTGACCGAGTTTTCAAGGCATTGAAGGATTTATAAAGTGCATCATCATTCCAGTCAGAGGCCACCAGCTCATTGCCATAGCTTATGATGGCAAAGGCAAACATGAGGTGAGTGCACAGATGGGGATCCACATTGTCTGGTAAAAATCTGGCTGGCCCGTCTCTGTACTGGGACCAGTTAGTGAAGTAGCACACAAGTTTTGAAGTGGTGGCTGAATGGGAAAACGACAAGTTTAACAAGTTGACAAGCACAACAGCCATTGAAAGAAAGATAATTTAATCTGCCTCCAGAGTTCCATCATCAGACATTATATTCAAGTAATCTAAAGCATACATCTGGAATCTGAAATTACAAACTTTACATGCAAAAACTGATAATAAACCAAAAAGGAACATTCTGTAACTTACCAAACTGAAAGAGGAGATTCAGACCTTGAATAATTTGAGATATAATGTTACAAAACTCTTCAACTCTGTTATAGTTTTACACATGTTCTACATGTTTTAATAATAATCTTAATGCTGTATGAAATAAATATGGAATACAATTATGTTATCACGATATGCATCAATCCTACTTTCCCAAGCAAGTCTCCAGTTCATGATGAATAAATGTAAATGATGATTGCAACTGCATCTCTCATGTGCTGTTCATGGAGAACTCCCTGTGTGTGTCCATGGGAAGACTGTCCTGCAGACCTAAAGCCAGAACAGTGCAACATAACACAAACAAGCTCTCAGATTACATTTAGATGAGACCCATCCCAGAGGACACTATGGGAAATTAAGGCCTTTTCTGCAACCAATGTACTGCAACTCCGTATTATAGGGATTTGGTTGGATTAATAATGTGTGGTGAAACTAATGCTGAATGGAGTCAAACTTACTTACTGACCTTTAAATACTTCAGGGCAGTTGTAGCACCACTGTAGACTTAACTGTCTGTCCTAAATGTATAGAAAAGAATAATATAGATAATAAAGAATACCATAATTGTAAATAGTTTCCCCACTGCACAAACTAGCCTACACATGGTAAGAAATAGCCATATTAATCACGTTATGAATACTTGATTATGGGTGCACTCACAGGCATCAGCCCAACTGAAGATAGAGTTCTGCTATCTGACCTATTTTAACATTACCTTGAGCGTTTTTTCTTCTGTTGAGCCGGGGCTGCACAGGTAATGTTTTATGTTTTATAAGCAGTGTAACTTAAAGCCGAGCCGCACTGCAACTCTGTCAGAATGCTGTCATTGAGAATCTGATAGGTTGTGTGGAGACGACCTGCACAGAAGGATGAGGCCTAGTCACACAAGCCTTTGAGGGGCCCCAGGTGTCTGCGAGCGTATACACAGTCAGGGTAAAATGGCGTGGAATATCCATGGGGGAATTTCAGAGGGAGTTGAACTTGATTGATTCATTTTATTAAAGAACTTGAATCCCTAAGAGTTTTAGTCTAAAGGAGTTTTGGACATTTGGGGATGCTTCAGGAGTTTATCAAAGGGACACCAGGCAAGCCTGATGCTTTTTCTCTACGAAACTCCCCCTAGCTCGGTCTGAAGCTCTTTTCCTTTTCTTTGCATCTTCTGTCAAGGGTTTTTGCTGCTTTTTCGCCGGCTCTGCCATTATACACACGTTTGCAACAATCGGTAGCGTTTCGTTAGCCTGCCTCTGTGCTGTGGTTGCAGGATGTAAACTGATCCTGCTTCGGTCGGCGGGTACGATACACTGAACTTGCAAGCGGGATATTCTTCCTACAGGCAGTAGGGGCGGGCGGGAGAGTCTTTATTCGCCCTGTAATGAGTCATTTAACCATATACCGACTTACGAAGATGAGTAATTAACCCGAAAACGTTGCCTGGTGTCCCTTTAAATTCTAGATTTCTTGAATTTTTGTGTTATTTTTTTTACCAGAGCATTGAGGATATATTGAACTATGCAAATATGGAAAGCTTTCTATCTGAGTGAGATAGCTTTGAGAGAAACCAAGAGGTTTGCCAGTTAAGAAGGGGCCTGATGTTTAGGTGAGTGAGGATGTTCACGATATTCACCAGAGATGTGTTCTGCTATTGTTTGTTTAATTTTCCACTTGTGGTTGTATATTATAATTACAATTACCCTCCAGAATTATTGGCACCTCTGCTAAAGTTTTAATGTAAAGATTTATTGTAATCTCACAATGATGAAAAACCCAACCTTGAAGGGAAGCAAATTTATTCTGAGAAAAAGGAAAGTTTATTTAATAAAGAAATACATTTTTTTTTCTTTGAGTGACACCACTGTTTTTCTATGGAGCTTAGATCAGGGGACTGAGATGCCAGGACTGGGGGCAGTCTTGGCCTACTGGTTAGGGCTTCAGGGTTGTAACTGAAGGGTTGCCTGTTCGATCCCCGACCCAGGAAAAATGTGGGCGGGGGAAGTGGTTGAGCACTGCTCTCCCATGCTCACATCCACGGCTGACTACTACTGCTGAAGTGGCCTTGAGCAAGGCACCTCACCCCTCACAGCTCAGCTCCCTGAGCGCCACTGTAGCAGGCAGCTTACTGCTCCGGGTTAGTGTGTGCTTCACCTCACTGTGTGTTCGCTGTGTGCTGTGTGTGTTTTACTAATTCACGGATTGGGATAAATGCAGAGACCAAATTCCCCTCATGGGATAAAAGAGTATATATACTTACTTACTTAGATGGCAATGGCAGAAGCCTGATTTTGTGTTCAGCAAACCATTTTTGTTTTGAATGTTGTTTTGTTTTGTTTTGAATGATCCAATCATGACCCACCTTTAGTGTATTGGCAATGATTGACAGATTTCCTTTGAAAATGTTCAGGTTTTTCTTGGGGTTCATGATGCATGCACCTTAATAAGGTTCCTAAGGCCAGACCCACAATATCACAGCCCCTCCACCATAATTGTCAATAGGCATGGGGTTCTTTTCAGTATAGTCATTCTTCGATGTATGCCAAACCCACCTAAAGTGTTTCTTGCCAAAGAGCACAATTTTCATTTCACCTGACAATTGACCACAATTCCAGACAAAGTCACTGTAGTATTCACTACTGCAATTTACATTTGAAAGGCTTGTACTTGGTATGCCCTAGACATAATCTATTAGCAGTGAAGTCACTTTTGAAGTTTTTTTTGGTGACCCAAAGATCATTTTTCTGTAATTCTCCAACCATCCTCCATACTGTGTGTGGGTAAAGATAACCATGGCTCTTTGTCCAAGCATGTTTGTCACATTTCCAGTTGATTAGAACGTTTTTTTTTATTATTGTTTTAACTGTAAATATGGGCATTTTCAACATTCTCTGACTTATGTCAACACACTTTCCTTTTATTTAAATTTAGTCTCCTCTCTTTGTCTTTCCCATGTTAAAACATGATAAGATTTTGTTGGGGTGCCAATAATTGGGGGGTGATGCGTTTTGTTAAAAATATTTATTTTATTTTTTCCCTTTCCTTTGTCTCAGAATAAATTTGCTTTCCTTCAAGGTTTGGGTTTTTCCTCATTGTTTTCATTGTGAGATTCAATACATCATCAAGATATTTTTTATACATGTTTTAGTGAACTTTACAATGGGTTCCAATAATTCCGGAGAGCACTGTAGTTATATCTTTCTTTTAGTTCAGTAAAAGAGTCACTCACTTATAATACCTTAATCCACTTGTAATTGTACACAAAGATACAGTATGTCTGTGTGTTCTGATATAACTTCCAGTCCAGGTAAAAGTAGGAAAGCTTGTCTGACACCATGAAATGTTTGAAACCCTTTTTATTTTCATTTGTTTGTATTTTTTGGAATCAGATGTAAAGCTCTTGAAATACATTTGTTTATCCAGCTCCGGCTTTGCAAATAACGATGTCCACAGACAAGGTAGAATATGTTGCATGATTTTATGAAAGTATGATGTATTGAGACATCATGCAAGTCAAATTTGTAGTTTCTTATGTCTCATTCCATCGAACTACAGATCTGCTACCCGATCTGGCAAACTTACATAGTGAGGTTATAGCCGATAGAGGGCTGCAAAGTGAATGCAGAAGTGCCGTTCACCCTGTTATAAGTTGATGAACCACTGAAACGATTTTGGAAACATTATTTTAAGGTTTAAAAAACTCTTTAAGAAACAGTACATCCTGTAAATCTCTGTAGTTTCACAACAAAATGCAAACAAACAGCACAAAAGCATATTTTTCACTCTAAAAGTGCAAATAATGATGGCACATATTGTTAAAGCAAGGTTGGCATTACTTCTTTAGGGTTCGTCTCTGGCTTTTAGGGCCAGTTGCAGCACTGGCACCCGGCATCATAAATTGTGCCAGCAGAGCAGTAGTGGGGGTAGGTTTCCCCTTTAGAGCATTGATAAAAGATGGAGGGGTTGGTTGGGTCAGCGAAGAAGCCGTCGGGCTTTCCATTGCAGAAGCCGGGGCTGGGCTTGTGTGTGGTGGTGGTGGTGGTGGTGGTGGTTTTGGTGGTGGTGGGGGCGCCAGGCTTAGGTGTGGTGGTGGGTGGAGGAGGGGGGTACTCTGGATGATGGTGAAGAAATAAAGAGGTGTCAGAGGAAGCAATTTCAGAGGAGAATGAGATGTTGTGAATTTTGGAATGGCAAAAGAAGTGACTCACTGATTTCCAGGAGCCGATGCAGGTGCATCATGAGGGGATGTTTGCCCTCTCCGCAGAACTCTCCATTGAAATCATCCAGATCAAGGGCCCAGACAAAGGCACCACCAAACTTTTTCTCCTTCAGATATTGTACCTATGAAGAGAAAAAAGATTAAATAATTTTTACTTCCTAAGCAGTAATAAATTAGCCTGGCTCTGCCCGTCTACGTACTTCCGCTCAATTTCATTTTACTTCAAGAGTATGGTTTACGAGGCTAGTAATAAATATAAGTAAGCCCGTCCACTTAGAAAAGAGATTAATTACCTTGATGTCATAGCTCTTCTTGTCATCATATCCAACCCACTCATTGCCTTTAACAGCATAGGGAACCATCTGATCATCAATCCAGTTCACACTGGCACCATTCAGAAAACCACAGATCTGGAACAAGAATGGTAAATAGTAAATCAACTGCATTTACATAGTGCTTTTCTACACTTCCGAGCACTCGGACGTGAAATATGACAAAACTGCCCTTATGCTTACCAAAAAGGGCCAAGTGGGCTACTCTTTTTCCATGACTACTATGCATATCTATAATGTTAAACATTAACATGAAATTTCTACGCCCCACTTTATTTAAGACGTTTAAAGGTTTACCTCATAGTAGGACCAGAAGCCGGCCTCGCGGGTGTATGGCCCGGCTGACGCTGCACCACCGATTGGTGCGCCAACGCCAGTGTCGGTGGAGGTCAGGCGGAAGGTGCGTCCGTACGTGGCAAAGCCCATTCTGAGCTTCTCCACTGGGGTGCCATTGTCTCTCCAATAGGTCATAGCAAAGTCCTGAAAAAGGGGCACAGTGAGCACACGGATATTTGGGACATAGATTAATAATTTATTCTTAATCCTGTCTATTAGTTAGAGGTATGGTTTGGCAACAACGCATGCTGTAGTAAAGCATGTAAGTAAGTAAGTAAGTAAGTAAGTAAGTAAGTAAGTATCATTTACGGTGTTGAAGTCCATGAAAATGCCCTGATCAAATTTCCCACGGTACAGTGGACTGTTGTGGCCTGCTTCGGTTGACCAGGCGCCATTGAAATCGTAGGTCATGATGTTGATGAAGTCCAGGGACCTAGAAAGGTCAGAGATCAGAGTTAGATCGGAATGAAAAGAATAAAAGGCATTTGGATGACCATCTTCACCAGGTTTTCACGTCCCTCTCAGATGCAGCTGAGCTAATTGTCTGGGTTTAGCTTTGGCAGAAACTGACAGAAAGGTGCACCTCAACCTCAGCCGACGTGAGTTATATGGATTCCTTATCCATTTAAGCATTGAGGTCTTTGTATTCATATCAAACCATTTAAACTACAGAAGTCTGCCTAGCTTCATGCAAAAAGCACATCATGCATATTGAGGAAAATAAAATGTTTGAACTAACTTGGCAATTTCAGCAATTTCATAGCCAGCGTCAATGGTGGGCTTCCCGGCAGCTACTGCAGCACTGAGCAGCAGTCTTGGCTTTCCAGTGGCCTGGGCCTCAGCCTCATAAGCAGCCAAAAGCTCCTGTTAGAGTGGACAAGAGAGCAAGCGGTCAGAGGCAGAGAAGGGACAGAGAGAGAGAGAGAGAGAGAGAGAGAGAGAGAGAGAGAGAGAGAGAGAGAGGAAAGACAGAAAGTGATAAAAGAAGGAAAGAGAGGGAGAGGGCACTTTTACACTCTTAGACAGGAGGCCCATTTACCCACCCTGCACAGAAGTGTGAATCTTTGCTTGTCCTCTGGAGGGCTGCCTCGGGAGCCGGGATACTCCCAGTCCAGGTCCATGCCATCAAAGCCGTACGTCCTCAGGAAGCTGATGCTGGACTGGATGAACTTTTGACGATTGGTAGGGGTGGACACCATGATGGAGAATCTGACAGACATGGCAGTTGTTTTAATTCACATAGGTGTATCATGTCTTGGAAAAATCTTTTTGGAGCTGTGGGATGAAAAAAATGGCCATCCACCAGAGTGACTTACTGTGTTGAGCCAAAATTCCATCCCCCAATAGCTAGCAAAGTCTTAAGTGATGGATTGCTGAAAGGACAAGAAGAAAATACACCAATTAGATATAAGAAAAGAGGTCATTTATTACTGCTTTGAATAATTAGTGATATATTTTTTCCTCTTGTATAGCTTTGTGTATGGTAGTCACCAATGTATGCTTGGTGTAAAGTAGACTAGGGTCAAAATTAATGGCTAAGTGGCTTTAAAGAGAGTACTGACTTCAAAGTATTGTCACTTACACTGTCTTGAGGTTGTTGAAAGCAGCATAAAGTGTCTCATCGTTCCATTCGTAGGTCACCAGTTCATTGGCATGGTTGATCATGGCAAAAGCGTAGAACAGGTGGGTGCACAGGAATGGGTCGACATTAGCGGGAAGGTACTTTCCAGTCCCTGGTCTGTACTGGGACCAGTTGGTGAAATAACAACCCATGTCCATGGATGCTCCTGTAGACACATGACAGTACTATAAGTCTGAGAGTAAACAATGAGTAATGTAAACTTACATAAGTCATTTCGATCAAGGGACTACTTACCAACGTGGCTGAGCACCAGGCACAAGCCTAAATGTATACAAAATCATTATGTTGAATTAGATTTTTTTAAATTATTATTATTAATTATTTGTATGTAATCAGTTTATCAGCTATACCTGCGATGAGTGTGAGCCTCATGGTTGACTGTTGTTTCTCCTTTCTTTCTAGATCTTATATCTGGTTTCAAAAAAAAGTTAAAAGTAGTCACTTTGATTGTAAAGGTATAAAAACTGACAAAATGGAATAAAAAACTATGTTGCTTCAAAATGGATTCATTAAAATTACAGCAGTCCAACAGTTAATGTAAGAAGTCAGTTTTTATCAGTATTATTTTATTAACTTAATATATATTTTTTAGAATAAAGAAATTCTATCTCTCTCTGAACTCTCACTGAATATGTATAATATATGATCATTCTAAATGGCTGGATTTCTGTCCTTACCTCGGGAACCTCTTAACTTGTTGAGAAGCCAAAGATGTTCTTGAACTGACTGTCTTTTATAAGTCCAAGGGCATTGAAGTTCCACCTCACTCAACCTCTAAACCTAATAAGGTATGATATGGTTAATTTTATACAGACCCAGATGATAAGATATCTGTAGTGTAAAACTCTGAAATGTTTATCAATGTTTTTTTTTTTTTTTTTTTAGCCAGGACTCTGATCTTGCGTAATCTTTCTTCATGTTAATGCACTCTATATGCATTTTCAAGAAACTGATTGATTTTGGCGTTGCATTGTCAGAGTATCAGTCACATCATGTGTGAACTGCAGAACAGTGTTTTATGCAAATGAAAACTGTGTATTGACTGTACCTATGTATTAACCAAAATGTATGAAACATTACTTAATGAATCAAGAGATAAGAAAGAAGAAAATAAATAAGTGCCCGTATAGCCTGCCCGTGTCAGGAAATTATGGTACAGGGGCACTGTATAAAAGGAATATTGAAAAGTCCTTTTTATTTATTTAATTTTAGTATTGACTACTTCATTTGAGAGTCAAATCGAAAGCAAGAAAGAAAGAGAGAAATTAGCCTCCTACTGAACTGAAATATTTGACAAGACATTGATAACAGGTTGAACTATTTTACATCCCAAAATTCAGGTTGCATTTATCCTCCAACTGTTTTGCTTAGTAAAGGTGATTTCTGAATACATCGCATGAAACACATATTTAATTCCTATATAGAATAGAATAGAATAGAAACTTTAATTGCCACACAATAATGTTGGTGGTATAATATAGTTGCAAATTTTCAGGAGTCTAATTGTTATACATGGATATATAGATATATGAAATATAGATATATGGTGCTATATAATTCTTGATGACATAATTTGTGTCATTGTCAGCCCTTGTTGGCATCAAGTCCTGAATATTTGATCATAAACAGATCGTCATTTAAGTTCAAGGGGTTCAGGCCTTGTGGTTTCTTAAGGACTTTGAGACAAAGTAAGTCAGTGCGCAGTGTACACAGACCATTTCACTGTGAGTACTTTGAAAAAAAATAAAGACTTTTGCACCTGTTCTGCACAGGTGCACTGGAGAAGACCTGAGGTCGACAATCATGGAACTTATAATCAAATGACCAACACACGCATATAGCTACAACATTCATGCATCCAAATTTTCAATTGATGCATAGTCGGTTAGCAATGACTCATGGTTTGCAATAAATCTTACAATGATTGCAATATCCCTTTGGAATAGAAGAACAGAAGTTCATTTCTCTGACCTACAGTACACTGTAAAAACAACTGATAAAAACTGATAAGGGTTATAAAAGAAATAATAACGTAGCGGTACAAAATCTCACACAGGAGAAACAAGTCATCAAAGTTGACAGTGTTTTTTTCTGTTCATTGGAATATTATCAATTGGTGTATTCAACTTCTCATATGCTGTCCAAGAAAATCTATATGTCCACCTTCTACAGCGTGGACTATTGCTTACTCAGACCAATCAATTTGTAGAATTTGCATTTTCTATCGGTGCGATACAGATTGATAATTGATAACACACTGTTAATTGATAATACACTGTTAAGGAATCCAGCTGATATTTGAGCACACATATTTAGTTGATATAGTTTGTTTGGACACCACAACCTCATTGTCATAACGACGCATGAATGACAGATAAACAACTTGGTTATGTCATCCAGAGCTCTGGTATAGCTATTCTCATTGTAATCAGGGCTTTGACAGCTTTTTGACAAGCAGGCTGCGGCTTTATCTGGGCTTATCACACCATGTTCTGCTTGCATGGTGCCATGAATACTGTACCATATTGATTTCCATTTTTTATGGTTTTATTATGTAGGCCATAAAGAGATTGTATAAACATTTAATGATAGTAAAAAGGTACAGGAATGCGGCTTCCTCACTCTTGAAGGGACACATGGCACATGACACATGACGCTCGCAGATATTCTCAAAACACTTTTGTTACCTTGTAAGAACAAAATTATTCATACCCCTGGCAAATACTGATTTTCTCTTGACCAATATGTTTGTTCTTACTTAAAATGACACTTGCACATGCCAAAAGGTTGCAAGACAATGTGGTAAAAACATGGAATAACAAAAAAGTGTTTTTATCTTTTTTAACATTTTTATGAAAAATTGCATGTTTAAAATTATTCATACCCTTTTTAAACAATCACTGGAAACATCTTTATTTACCACCACAGCTCTCAAAATGGTTCATAATACCCACCAAGCCTCTTCATGTCTCCACAATGATTGTAGACTGCACCTTTTTAGCAGCAATCTGGGTTTTGAGGCAGGAACGATTATTTGCCATCACTTTGGCCTTGTGCTCACTTTTTTGACGGATTGAGGTCTGCTCTAAAATGTTGATATTGTTCTCTGTTAACCATTTCTTGCCTTGTTTGACTGTATGTTTTGGATCACTGTGTGGTTTAATGTTCAAATGCTGCCTTTTGGGGCAGCCATGGCCTACTGGTTAGGGCTTTGGCCTTTGGGCTTGTCGGTTCGACTTCACTAATTCACGGATTGAGATAAATGCAGAGACCAAATGTCCCTCACGGGATCAAAAGATACACTTACTTACTAACTTCCATACTATTGGGGCAGGTCTCTTGGCACTGCCTGATCGTTCCTCCTAATCTTAATGTGGCCTCTTGTTTTAGTGTTACCGTTTACTTTGAGAAAGTCACCAGGTCCCCCTGGTTGAAAAACATCCCAAAATAATAATTTTCTCACCCCCACAATTTAAATGGACATGGTGTCATTTGGGTTTAATGCTTCCCTTTTTTATGCCAATCTCAGGCCATGTCCCTGGGTCAAAAAAATCCATCGAAAGCTAAATTCTTTGTCCAGGTGTGCCCTTATAAAGGTTAAGCTGAGTTGTGCATGTTTGGAGAAGAGTGGAGAAAAACAGAATGAGAATTATTTCATCAATTCTGTGGTGGTGTCTTTTACTTAATGGGTATATTTATTGAAGTAATCTAAAAGTAATCCTAAAGTAATCAGATTATGTTACATGTTTTTGGTAATCCAACTGATTACATTACTGATTACAAAAATGGCCATGTAATTTGTAATCAGTAATGGATTACATTTCAAAGTAATCTGACCCAACCCTTACCATTAGTCCTGAGTCAACTGGCATGCCATGTGGGCTCTCTCACAGTCTTGTAATTTATAAATAATTGTTGCAAATTGTCCTTTAAAAAGAGTGCCCCGACCCTATTTCATCTGCGAGACATGAACATGTTCTTGCGGTCTTCTCTGTTGTACACTTAAACTGTATTCTTGACGACATAGATGTAACTTTAGACCTACAACAATGATAATAATAATTAACTATAATAAGGACTGCTGGCTAATTCCTGTTATCAGCTATATTCACTGAACTGCTTTGATCTGACTCTCACTTGTAAGGATTTGCTGTGTGTACAATAATGATTTCTATTAAAGCTGCAGTTGGCAAGATTTTTTTGATCATATTCACTGAAACCGACACTATGACGACAGTAAAATGCTAACATAAATCAGCTGGTTTTAGAAAAAAAATAGCACTTCTACCTCCACCTAGAGCCTGTTATTTTTTTGTTGCAAAAATCCACAGCTCCCGGTTTTTCTGGTCCAATCAGAGCAGGGCTGTGTGAGATCTGACTGTCAATCACAGTCTAGTGTAGTCTGGTGCGCACTGATGAGCACAAACTTGATGAGAGGGTGCTCGGTGGTAGTGGGGAGGTGCATGAGAGTTGAAACATTCAAAATTTTGGCTAAGTCCCCTCAATCTGTCAGACTTGCCAACTGCAGCTTTAAGTTGTTTATGCTGACTGCCTAATGGTACACATTGAGGGCAGTGGTCATGGCACACCTCAGTTGAATGTTTTCCATACATCTTTTTATGTTTATAAAGATGGGCTTATTAGGCTTTATTTGATGGGTCAGTGAAGAATGGACAGCAAATGAGTGTGAGAGAGATGAGGAGTGGGTTCAGGAAATGACCTCAGGTTGGACTCCAGCCTGTATGGACACTGAGGCTATATTTGGTATGGTGCTCCAACAATACTGCTGCTATGGCTCTCCGGTCTTCCCTATGTCTTGCATATCTTACATACATGTATATCTGACAGGACAACTGTTATCGCTACTGTATACCTATATCATGCCTTCCTACTGTAATATGCCTAGTGTAATAAAAAAGAAAACTCAAGCTACCTAGATACTTATAATGTTTATGGTTGTATAGATCACTATATCCACTAGCTGAAGAGCTTAGGTGTAATACATATGTAGATATGAAGTCAGGCTATGGGAAAGGACAATTAGGTCTGCCAAAGCTGCAAAGAAGATACGTCAGACAAGAAGTGACAATGTGTAACTTTTATTTCAGAATAAAAAAATAATCCCATTCTGTTACTCTTCACAGTAACATTCAGTCAGCATAGCACTTTACAAAAAAGTGATACAAATGGCCAAATATTCCGCTAATTAATGATACTGACACAAAGTTGCGTTCTTGGCCTCCAGAGCTGTTCCTGTATTTCCTTATGGATAGTCACAGCACTTGCAGGAATCTTTGTACTCTAGGCCAGGCTGGCAGCTATGCAAGTAGGTGTTTCCACGGAAACACTGAAAGTAGGTGCTGGCATCAGCAGGGTTGGGGTAAAGACCATCGACTTTACCGACACAGAAAGTGGCGATGGGGTCCGGTGTGGTAGTGGGGGCTGGAGTGGTGGTAGGTTTGGGTGGGAAACCTGAAGGAACATAGCAGACATTTTCTTAAATGAGAGAAAATACTTGTAAGCATGTAGGACAGTGTTTTTCAAAAACCTGTGGTCTTGTGTGATCTCTAGGAATAGTGTGCGTCTTTACCCAGTGAGTTGCGCAGGTGGTTGACCAGAGGGTATGTGCCATCTGCACAGAAGACACCTCCAAAGTCGTCCAGGTCAAGACTCCACACAGACGCCCCACCCAGGTTCTTCCCCCTCAGCCACTGGGTCTAATAGCCATAGCAGAACACATTCCATATTACTGTTTTCTTATTACCATACTTGCTTAAGCTAAAAGCAAAGAGATGTCATTTGTTGTGTACCTTTGCAGCAAAGCTCTCTTTGTTATCATAGCCCACCCAGGAGTTGCCATGGGTTGCGTAGGGAACCTTCTGTTCTGTGATCCAGCCCTGAATGCCAGTCGATGTGAAGGAGCAAACCTTAAAGGGAGAGAGAGAGAGAGAGAGAGAGAGAGAGAGAGGATGTCAGTGTACTGACAACGCTGGAAGCAGCGGTGCTGTTATGTGTTGATCAGACTGCACTGACAGAGAAGGCCTTACCTCATAGTAGGACCAGAAGCCAGGGTCGCGGGTGTAAGGGCCGGCGTCAGCTGGGCCGTCTGCGGGAGCGCCCAGGCCTGAGGCAGAGGTCGTCAGGTGGAAGGTGCGGCCATATGTGGGGAAGCCCAAGAGAAGCTTGTTGGCATCGGCACCCTTCATCAGCCAGTAGCTCACAGTAGAGTCCTAACAGAGGAAGACCAATGCAAAATCAGAAATGTGCAGATCTATTGTTCTGAAACTGAATGGCTAGTATCAACAGCATTCTTGAGGTAGGGAACTACATTTTCCATTACACTGCAGGATATTTTGATAATTAAGTAAGTCAGAATAGAAAACATCCTATGCATACATAACTTTTATGACTTCCCTGTGATAATTTTGCCCTAAGATGTGATTATCATCTTACAATGTTGTGGTGAACATGAGTTCCCTGGTCGAGAGAGCTGGGGAAGAGAGGGCTGTTGTGTCCGGTCCTTTTCTCCCAGGCACCATGATAGTCATAGGTCATGATGCTGATGAAGTCCACTTGGCTGTAGAGATGTAAACATGTAAACATCTCAACTGTAAACATTTAGGTTTAGGCTAAATATGTTAGCCTGGAAAATCTAAACTCATTTATTCTGGTAACTCTCGACTGGGAAACGTTTGCAACACTTGCATTGCGACAGGCACTAACTTTGAAATCATTGGTCCAGCCTTAACAATCACATCGATCAGAGATTCTTAATGTCACTTTGTGAATTCAAGTAACAGTGCCAGACATGTAGGCTGCCACTGCAGCTATGTAATCACAGGTACCTTGACACCTCTGGAACCTCGTAAGAGATATCGATTGTGGACCTTATAGATCCGACTTTGATAGAGAGTAGGAGGGGGGGTTTCCTGTTTTCCGTGGCCTCTTTCATGATTGCCTTTCTTAGTTCCTGTAAACGGGCAAGGAGCGACAAACAAACAAACAAATAAGAGTGGCGGTTAAGAGATGCAAGAAATGCTGAAATGCCATGACTGAATGGTGATTAGCTTATTTGTATTTTGTAGCTTAAGTCCTCTTCACAAACACCCTATATCAGTGATGAACTGTTTTGTCCTGCCTATCTGCACACTGTGGGTTTGCTCTCTCACCGTGAGCAGGGCAGTGAACCTCTGCTTGTCGTCCAGCGGGCTTCCATTTTGTCCAGGAAAATCCCAGGCCAGGTCCAGCCCATCAAAGTTAAAAGTTCGCAGGAAACTCAAGGCCGAACGGATGAATGTTGCACGGCCCTCTGGTGTGAATACCATGGAGACGAATCTGCAATGTGGACAGGATGAGAAGACTACTGCATGGACAAGGACCAAAAATACCTGCTACTGTATGCTGTGTCTCACATTTTTTGAACGCACTCTTAATTGCACCAAATTGTATTATGCGTTATGTAGCTTATCTCATGCAGTGAATGGATTACTTTTTTCCTTGTTTTCAACTTACGGACTGACTCCATTGACCAAGCCTCCAACAGCGAGGAGAGTTTTCATGTTAGGATTGCTGAAAAGGTACAACAAGTAAATAACTATGATAATTATGAAAACTATGAAAAATACTGTAGTTTCATTTTAGGTTAGATAGGACTGACACATGTTTAACTTACTTAGGGTCTGTTCCAGAACACAACATGATGGAAATAAATGCATGCATTATACTGTGCATGTCCATGCATGTCTTATGTTATGCATATTTTTTGATATTCCGCCCGTTTCCAGTGGTGAGAAGAACTGTCCAAAAAGGGCCCCACTTACGTCAGCTTGAGGTTGTTCAGCTGTCTGTACATGTCTTCATCATTCCACTCGACGGTCACCAACTTGTTCTCAGGACTGATGGTGGCCAAAGTGTAGATAACGTGCGTGCAGAGGAATGGGTCCACGTTGGCGGGAGTGAACTTGCCCATGCTCGGTCTGTACTGGGACCAGTTGGAGAAGTAGCACACCAGCTTGGTGGAACTCACTGGAGAGGAGGGAGTCAGATCAATATAAGCTGGGTCATTCCACGTCAATTGAACCAGGGCCCACGCACTTAGGTCTCAAAAAATTCTGAAAAAATTACCAGGTGTACCTATGTTACCCAGGAGGCACACTGTAAAATTACTCTTAGGTAAGATCAATACTTTCCAAGATACGGCCAGTTTTACAGGGGGAGGAGGGTGTCGATTTTGGTCGGCCTCTTTTTTTTGTCAAAGTTCACAAGCCCACAGCGCAAGAACTAAACCATGTAGGAGGCTCAAATTTTGCATGCTGGTACATAAATAAGAATAGTATGTAGCAAAATCGTCATGTTTGGTCTGGATAATCCTGCATGGTCATAGCTGTCCCTCAAAGTTGATACAAGTTTTATTGGAGTTTTTGGCTGCGCTCTGTTTAGGCCTTCAGAAGACATATTTGTACTCAACATAGACTCTTGATTTATTTTCCTTACTGAGATAAGTAGAAACACTCTCACAAAAAGCAATGAACAGTGTTTTACATAATTTTACAGTGTCTCCTGGATAACATAGGTACACCTGGTGTTTTTTTCAGAATTTTTTTCAGAATTTTTTGAGACCTAAGTGCGTGGGCCCTGGTTCAATTGACGTGGAATGACCCAGCTTGTTTTAAGTCCCTGAGTTGTAAAATAATTAAACCTATAGGTCTGAATTTCTATATGCTTCATATAGGATATGAATATCAGACACCTACCCATCTGCAGGGTGAGCAGCACCCCCAAAGCTAAAGAAAGTGCAGAGAGAGATAGAAAGTATTAAAATAATTGCAAACATTGTAACAAATGTATCATGTGTTGACTATTACGCTGACATCAGAACCCACCTGCCAAAACAACAAGTCGTGCCATTGAGCAATTTCTGTGGGGAAAAAAGTTATATTTAAATTAGCCTATATTATAATCCAAGGGCAATAATATACTTTGCTTCTTGTAAAGGGCAATGCCTTTTAAATTATATCATTTCTTGGCACAGAAAATCAATTATTCTTCACCTGGACTCCAACACAGTCTTTAGATTACATGCAGATTTAACCAATGTCTTTTAAAATTAAATGGGCTGAAGATTTACCTGTTTCCCCTTCTGTTATGACAATTCAGTGAGGATCCAGGAACGCTCATTTATACTCCGACCTTAATAATGGGTACCAAAGTACACCTGATAAGTCAACCATTGATCATGAATTTATATGACCCTTCATGACTATTTTTTTTTTCACATACCACAACATATCAGTGATTTACGATTCTTGATACAGTGTGATTTTCCTATCCTATTCTGAGGGGAAGTTGACATCCTTCTCTGGTTCTTGTTGCCCATTTCATTGACAGTCCCTTAGGGGCCTATTCACACTGCTAGCGTGGTGACTGCGTTACCTGTCTGTTTTCATTTTGACACCCATGTTAACAGGTTATGGTGTGCACACTGCCTGTGTGACACAAACGTCTCAGGTACATCTCGAGCCATGCTGAAAATGTGCGCATGCTAGAAATAGGACACACAATGTGACACGCAAGCGCAGGGGACGATTCCAAGGGCCCAGCACTGATAGGGGGCCCCCAGAACTCCCACTTTCCCCTGGATCCTCCCATGAATGCATATGCATGACATGACAAACGCAATCTGCCACTTTCAGCTCCCGCGACACGCAGTTTGCGCTTTTACATCATTGCGGCCTGTTTATACATACCTCGCAATGATTTTACACGCACATTGCAAAACAAATACGCCTGAAGTGGGTGCAAAAGCGTTAGTACATCTGGCCCTGAGAGAATAAACTGTCATAATGAAAACATGACAAAGCCATTTGACTATCTTGTTTATAAACGATGGTGTAAAGACTTCTTATTTTGATGACACTGACGCTTTTGAGGAATGGTCTATCCATTTAGAGCAAGTGACATGCTTTTGCTAATTGCTAATTTCTACTAATTGGTTTGAGAAATGCAGTAACTGCTGTGCAAATGTTAATAGTGATGTGAGAAAAGCACCAAAGCGACTGAGAAAAACTGTAAAACCAAACAAAACACACTAGAGAGGTACGGTAGCTCACCCCTCTCTTCAGTGCTCCCCGATAAACTTCACTGTCTTTTTGTTATTGTTTGGGGGACAGGCTGCCTCCAATTTGGAGTTTTATCCCAGTTCATGAAGCCAGGGCTATAAGAACAGTTTTTTTAGTGTACGAGAATGGAGAACCAGTGGATCGTGAGCAGATATTCACTGAATGTTACAAAAAGTGTTACGTGTTCTTCTTTCAGCTTAGGTTTGCATTAACTCACCCCCAGCTTCTAGCAAGCTCTGTGTGTGGAATCTTCAGTGAACATTCATAATTTAGTGATCAATATATTTCTAAAGACTGCCCATGTTCCCATTGTATTAACCAGTAGTTCAAGGTTATTGTCATATATAACAATAACCTTGAACTTCAGACTCTTTTGCAGCCTGAAGTGGGTGCAAAGGCGTTAGTACATCTGGCCCTGAGATAATAAACTGTCATAATGAAAACATGACAAAGCCATTTGACTATCTTGTTTATAAACGATGGTGTAAAGACTTCTTATTTTGATGACACTGACGCTTTTGAGGAATGGTCTATCCATTTAGAGCAAGTGACATGCTTTTGCTAATTGCTAATTTCTACTAATTGGTTTGAGAAATGCAGTAACTGCTGTGCAAATGTTAATAGTGATGTGAGAAAAGCACCAAAGCGACTGAGAAAAACTGTAAAACCAAACAAAACACACTAGAGAGGTACGGTAGCTCACCCCTCTCTTCAGTGCTCCCCGATAAACTTCACTGTCTTTTTGTTATTGTTTGGGGGACAGGCTGCCTCCAATTTGGAGTTTTATCCCAGTTCATGAAGCCAGGGCTATAAGAACAGTTTTTTTAGTGTACGAGAATGGAGAACCAGTGGATCGTGAGCAGATATTCACTGAATGTTACAAAAAGTGTTACGTGTTCTTCTTTCAGCTTAGGTTTGCATTAACTCACCCCCAGCTTCTAGCAAGCTCTGTGTGTGGAATCTTCAGTGAACATTCATAATTTAGTGATCAATATATTTCTAAAGACTGCCCATGTTCCCATTGTATTAACCAGTAGTTCAAGGTTATTGTCATATACTTGGGCAGTGCCAAGGCCAGCATCTGCTGTGGCTGGTTATTTAATCACACGGTGCAGGATCTGATAATGAATAAGAAAATAATGCACGCAGACCACCGCCTTGAACACAGTCCCCATGTATTTATTGAAGATTATTTACAAGTGCCATTTTCACATCGTCCCATTTGATCTTCCCGCTGACAGTCACCTGAGAGGTACTGAGGCATAGAAGATGGGCTCCCAGGAAGCAGCTAGATGACTGACCAAAACTGACCAGTTGACACAAAAGTGTCCAACATCTCTGTGTGCTGACTGAAAAGTTACACGCATGTGGAGAACAGATCTCACTTGACTGGGAATGCATCCTCATGACTCCAAAACTAGACTACCTTACAAGGTAGGCCTCAGTCGCTGTTGCAAAATAAAAAATATACACATATCTTCAGTCATGGGCGTCTGTGTGTCTGTGGAGAGCTGACTAGTTCTCTAGTTCTCAGCACTGTCAGTACATGTAGGTGACAAAGACCACAAGCAAACAAAAACAAAACCTAAATCTATTCACAGTTGTACAGAAGGCAATGCTAAAATGGCCATATTCGAATCGTCACATGTTTGAACAACTATATTTCTCTTTAAGAAACAACTAAGAAACTCAAGAGGCTTTAACATTCACGGTGTGAGTAGCTGCCTCTATCTGGATGTTAATCACATACAAAAAAACTTTTGTTATCATTAATATTACAAAAAAAGTCACGACTCACTTGAATAGAAAACCACCCTGTGTTTCATTAGGCACAGAGTTAACACTGTTGTACAAGTTTACATTTGTATCAAGAATGTCTTGGTCTTTAGAATGCAGAGCACAAGAGTGAAACACATCATTTGCTGAGTACGTTTGGGCTTATCTTGGTCCAACAGTATCCAATATAATACAGTAATTAACAAAAGTACATAAATATCTGGCATGAGTACATGACTGAAATGCTGTCTCCCTGCAATAGTGACACAAAAAGAAAATATTGAGATCCTTGTTCTAGAAAGGACATCTCACAGTCTCACCAGGGTTTACACTTTAAATAGCATTTATGGTCCCACTTTAGTAAAGTAACACCTGATTTCCAACTGGATGGCTGCCATCTTCATCCTCCATTTATTCCCACAAGGCCAGAGATGTGCAGCTACGCAGGCATGCTATCTGTAGACCTTGCTTTTGCTTCTTGCTTGCGTGTCATCATACTTAGCCTTTATTTGGGCGAGAGTGCATTGGATAAGAAACAATGTAATCTAAACCCTTATCTGGGTAGTACCTAGCCAATCAACTAATAATTAACAAGAGTATTATACAACATTTGACAAAAGCGGGGCTGTTGGGATATCTTGGATGACATTCCAGGAACTACCATGTATGTTCTGCAACAATGGTTGTAATACAGTAACAAAAAAAATATTTTATTAAAATAAAGTAATTTGAAACTATCCAATCAGTTGCTTCAAGTGATGATACACACTGCTGACTATGGGAGATGTTTCAAGTGAAGTACACAGCATAATATAAGGTTATATTACATGCAACAGCTTGGATAATGTTACTGAATTAGAAAAATCCAACAGCCTGTCCCATCCAATTCATTAATAAATCATGTATCATCTGTCACATACAAAATTAATTACAGTATAAACAAGTAATAAATAGAAAACAAAATAGAAACATCAAACAGAGCACTGATTTGCTTGAGAAAAATTCATCAGCAGGCATGGTCAAGAAGCCTCTGCTTTCATTATCAGACCCTCACAGCCAGACTGTGTTATTATCACACTTTGACCCTTACATCATATAGTTGAAAGAAAGCCATGGGCAGTGGAGAAAATAAAAGGAAACAAGTGTGGGAGGAACCAGGGGTATTTCTGTGGGGACAAACAAACCCAAACACACCTGGTTTGTTCCCATAAGGCAAGTTTCTACTGACAATATTACCTGTGCACAATCAAAGCCAGCTTCTGCTTAAATCCAATACAGCTATTAATTTCTAAGTCTAGGTTTTTGTTTGTTTGTTTTTTCTTTTATGTAAAAAACTGAATAAAAACCTGCCGGCCATTACCTTTCTTTGGATCTCCTGGTCCAAAACAACAGGATGTTTCCAACATGTCCTGTGATGATACAGGATTAGAAGCTGGTAGACTTGGGACAGGTGAAAAAGAGACCAAAAAACAAACAAACAAAAAAATAGGCAGCTCAAAGACTGGTGGAAATCACAGTTCTAGAGTGATGATGACAGAAAGTCCCCACAATGCAGCTGTGACCAGAAACAAGGCATTCTGGGAATGAATCAGGCCTGCTCTATTCTGTACCATCATTCCAGTACCTGTAAAGAAAAAAAAAAACAACACTCATCAAATACTAATACATTGGGAAAATGCATGCACAACCTCTTTTTCCCTATCAGAAACCAGTTCTACAAGAAATACTTGTATTGGAACTTAAACATGCGTGGAGGACCAATAAATGTCAATTGTGTTGACATGATGTACTTGAACAGTGCCTGGGTGAAAACATAGTAGGTCAGTTATGTTAAGAGAGGGAGGTGGTGGTGGTGGTGGTGTGTGTGTGTGTGTGTGTGTGTGTGTGTGTGTGTGTGTGTGTGTGTGTGTGTGAGGGAGGGGGTTGAGGGGGATTGTGTCTGCAGCATCTGTCTTCTCACAGAAGCGAAGCCTCTCAAATACAGTAGAGGCTGGCTCTGCAAATCAGAGATCTGAGCCAGATCAATGCCAGACTTGAGCCACAGTCACTCAAGCATGATAAGGCTAAGTTGCCAGCAGTCGGAACTCTTCAATAACATCTCAAGTTAGCCTAACAGCACTGTTATGTTATCTCAGACGTCATAGGGAGCTTGCCCTTTGTGCTTACCTGAGTCCCGGGACACAATTGTCTCGTGGGCCGCACCGTCCCCTCCCTCGCCCCATGACCGCACCTCTAGGACAACGTAACCGTTGTCTTTGGGCAGCGGCAGCCGAATTGATGTCTGACCTTTGTCTAGCACCTTTAGGGCGGACTGGCCTTCATGTTTATATAGGACCTGCAAAGGAAGCACAGGTATGACTGTTGAGTTTTTCAATTGTGTGTTGACACGTTAACTACACACAACTAATTAACTATACACACACACACACACACACACACACACACACACACACACACACATGCATACAGACATACACAAACACATGTAAGTATGTTTACACAGTAATCAAATGATTATATGTATACACACAGGGTGCCCCGCCTCTGACCTTGATATCCTCCCCTTTGCTTATTTATTTTCATCACTGGGGGGGACAACATTTATCCCCCTCTGCCCCTCATATTGATTAATGCTACAGTACTTCATATAAGGGCAATTCCATGCAAAGGTCATCCTTACCATAGAAAAAAAGTTGTGCAAACGCAAATAGAACTGTTGTTAAAATCTTCATTTAGGTCTATATTTTATTGTTTATTGATCTGATTGAATTTGATGGAGAATGACACTCTTTTTACATCATAAATATGGTGTGCAACCATACAGAAACAACATTTTTCACATGGTAATATTATACATATTTAAAAAGTGGATAAATGGACCCAAGGTTCAAACAAATTGTGTCATTCGACAAATTCCAGATTGACAAGGGAATGGTAGAGCAATGTCTATGCTCAGCTTGCCTTTAAGAGCACAACTCCTTACATTTGTAAGGCTTTTGTTTTTAAGTCAGCAAGTTCCATGGCCATGTCACATCCATAACGTTTTATAGGAAAAGTTTATGCTACACATACAGTGTTGATGCGACAATGTCCATAGTGTCTGTGCAAAGCTGATTTATATCAATGTAAAGTGTTATGACCAAATTGTGCCCCTTTCTTACTTTTAAAACTTTTCATGGTGCGTTATGGATGTGACATTATGGATGTTACATAATGTGAATTTACAAGACTTTATTATACCTCAAAGCCGATAAAACGTCTGTTCTGGTGGCATGTCAGTTTCAACGCATTTCAACTTAGTGTTTACAATTGACATTTCAAAGATTATTAGGATGATCAAAACCTCAGGGAGGCCTTGCCTAACCATTAGCAAAACAAACATAATATTAAAATACCTCCAGTGATTAGCCTAGCCATAGCCTATTTTCAAGTGGCCTAATAACGAAAATCTGAGCGATTATCTTCCTGTAACTGTCATACTGTTGTTGTACAGTAACTGGATTATCGTGTTAGCTGGTGAAGATGGCTGACTTTTCAGCTGGAGTTAACATAGCAACCTCCTTCTGTTGCAGATCTGTTCAGCCTGCCGTTCACGTCTGCTTAACACAGTTTAATTTTAAATGTGACCGCGATATGACAGCATAAGTGTCAGGTCCTCTGTAGCTAATACCCACAGAGTAACATGAGTAAGGGCAGCAATAAACTAGATGTACCACATAGTGGTACAAAATATGACCGCCTCTCAGTCCTGCATATTCTCTTCGCAAAAATAAATCACGCTTGTCAATTTGTCTCCATCTCCTACTCCTGCAACTCATGTGCATGTAAATGAGTGTGTGCTGTGAGTTTGCTTTTGTTTATAAGATAATATAATAATAATAATAATAAGCTTTATTTGTATAGCACCTTTCATACACAGAATGCAGCTCAAAGTGCTTTACATTTGAAGCATGTAACACAATAATAGTCAGTCAGTCATTATCAATCACTTTTCTTCATTGCTGGGGCTGTTTATGATCCACTCAGCAACATATCAAAATATAGAAAATGGCGTCATAAGACTGGCAGCCTTAACCCTCTTACCCCCACAAGCACGCCATATGGCAACTGTGGCAAGGAAAAACTCCCATATTCCAGGAAGAAACCTTGAGCAGAACCTGACTTAAGTCAAAGTCAAAGTCAAAGTCAAAGTCAGCTTTATTGTCAATTTAATAGGGGGAGCCCATCTGCTTCTGGCTGGCTGCGCCCTCCAATAGCAGCAGATGTAGAATAATCTGAAAAAGTAGTCTACAGGATAAGATGAGTTAACTAAAAGCTTTGTTTTCAGATCTTTTTTTAAAAATATTTACTGAACTTCGCCTGCTTGATGTACAGAGGCAGGGTGTTCCATAGTTTGGGGGCATAATGGATAAAAGCAGCTTCTCCACTTTGTTTGTGGAGCACTTTGGAATCACGATTAAAAAGATTAGAATTGGATGATCTAAGTTTCCTTTGTGGTTGATAAGATATTAAAAGCTCAGAGATATATGAAGGTGCTATGCCATTCATAGCTTTGTAAGTAATTAACATAACCTTAAAATCAATTCTATAGGAAATAGGGAGCCAGTGCAGTTCAGCCAACACAGGGATGATGTGTTCTCTCTTCTTAGTCTTAGTTAAAAGTCTAGCCGCAGAGTTCTGTATGAGTGCCAATTTCTTTAGATGTTTTTTGGAAAGACCAGTGAAAAGTGCATTGCAGTAGTCTAACCTGCTAGTGATAAAGGCGTGAATTAGTTTTCTGCATCTTGTTGAGTTAAAAGGGCCGCACTTTGGCAATGTTTCTCAAGTGGAAATAGGCTGTCTGAGTAACTTTACTGATATGGGGCTTAAAGCTTAACTCTGCATCTAAGATGACACCGAGGCTTGTTACTTTTGGTTTGACCTGGTGCGCCAAGTTCCCCAGATTACTAAGAATAATATCTCGCTTTAGTTTTGGTCCAACCAAAAGTACCTCTGTTTTGTCATCATTTAGTTTCAAAAAATTGTTGCTCATCCACTTATTAATGGAGGTTAGGCATGCAGTGAGGGAGCAAAGGCCATCTGGGTTTGTTGGCTCCACAGAAATATACAATTGGCTATCATCTGCGTAGCTGTGGAAGTTTACATTATGCTGACTTATGACGTTTCCCAATGGAAGCATATATAGAGAAAATAGCAGGGGACCAAGGCAGCTCCCTGGGCCACACCAAAAGGCAAGTCATGTTTTCAGATACATGATCTCCTAGACTGATATAAAAATCTCTGCCAGTAATGTAGGTTTGAAACCAGTTTAGAGCATTATCAGATAAGAGTGTGTGTGTGTGTGTGTGTGTGTGTGTGTTTGTGTGTGTGTGTGTGTGTGTGTGTGTGTTTGCATGTGTGTTTATGTGTCCGCATTCATGTGGGTGGGTGTTTGTGTGTGTGTTTCTGTGTGTGTGTGCATTCATGTGGGTGGGTGTTTGTGCATGTGTGTGCTTGCCTGTCTGTGTGTGTGTGTGTGTGTGCCTGTCTGTATGTGTTTATGTGTGTGCAAATCACAAATGAGTGGGTTGGGTGGTGTGATGTGTGTTTGCACTAACATATACCATAAATATTTTGTTATCTTGCCTGTTGAGGTGTGATAGTTATTTGTCTGCATTCATGTGGGTTTCAGGGTGTTTGATGCAAAAGAAAAAATAAATGTGTTGTTGTCTTATTAGGTCCTGTGGATCTTAGTGGGCACTGAGGAAGCAATAATTTCATCGCTAGTTTTTCATGATTGCTATTTCAATTGTTTCATATCAAAATTCACTACTTAAGTATGTGTTTTATGTAGTTTGTCGAGGACTGGTTCAGACACGTCACATCCATAATGTGAAACCGTCACATCCATAGCGCCAGTTTTTCCTGCATAATGCATTACGAAAATGATGCATAGTTTCAAAAACACACTTTTTGTGTTCATTCAAGTCTACATATATCATAGTTTCGGCAGTTTCCTTCAAAATTCACAGAGTTTGTAGAAAACCTGTAATCTCTCACAAAAGTGTGTCCATTTCATGTCACATCCATAACGCTGATGAAATGCCTTGTATTCTTAGGATGAAATTGATTATATGAAATTTGAGGATTTCTCAGTATTCAGAGGACAGAGGTTACATTAAAAGTTATGCAAATTAATTGACTGATACTAATTTTGCCCCCACTCTAAGGCATTTTGTTAACCAATATGAGTACAATTGTCACATCCATAACGCTGGAACGTGAGAACAGTCTAGTACATAATAATCTGACATCAGAAACGCACCGTCAGGGCTCGTGCTGCTCAGTGGCGGAACAAGTCAGAGCCGGGCCGGGGGCGGGGCACATGACCGGGCCCTTTATTAAACTCATCATAACATTATTTTACAACATAGGCTACACATGTCCGCAACAGCGGGTCTTACAAGCGTCAGCGCCACGGAGAGCAACTATGTAATTTGTAAGTCCATCGAACGTACATGAAGTGTAACCAAGAGAACAACAACAACATTAGGCTACATGACCCCTAATAATAAAACGACAATAATACGCAGCACTATTTGAAGGGCATACGACGAGCCCTTAAGCTCCCGCGAACTTCGTCCACGATGCTCTGTGTATGTCCATTTTCTTTGCTCTCTCATTCTCTATGGACAACATGGCAAGTCCACTCAGTCTCTCCTGTCCCACTGTGCTCCTCAAGTGGTTTTTAATGATCGTTAACATGGAGCAGTGCCGGCGCTCCGCACACGCACATCACGCACTGCGCGTAGGGCACCAATGTGCCTGGGGGGCACCAATAAAATCTTGGTCGTGAAAAATCATCACAATAGGCTACTAGTATAAACAAATAAAATATGTCTAAAGCATGTTAATATGCAAAAGCAATACAAATGTAATAGGCCTAGACTATTAGTCGAGAAAAAGGTGAATCTCCTGTGCGTCCCTCTCTCCAGTCTCGCTCTGGTGCCCCCCTCCCCTACCTCCCAGTGGTCTGTTCGATTACGCCTCAATCTTTAGGCAGACACCTTTGACATGGCCTCAAGAGTCGGGGGCGGAAAAAAGGAAAAAGAAGAGGCATGATTGCAGGTAAGACAATGTTTTAAATTTTAAAAAATGTTAGTTTTGTGGCCCTTGCGTGTATGCATGTCTGTGTTTTAAACTTTGTAACGTAAGCTCCTACTAGTCATGTTCATGTTCAAGTGTTACGTTGACTGATGCTGGCTAGCTAGTTATTTTACGTTGTGGATATGGATATGGATTATGGGTTATTGAATGCACTCACACTGTTTTCTGTTAACGTTAGCAATCGGTGCATTAGACTAGCAATCCTTCCTCAGGTTGCTAGCTAGCAATGGTATTTCCGATTATTCTTAAACTGGGCTTGCTATTTCTTTTAGCCATCAGATATAGTCAGATAACGTTAGCCTATTAGTCTAGTTTGCTTTGCATTTCAGGACGCTTTTTCGGCGTTTGTTATCAATTATGATCAAACGATCTGATTGTGTAGTGAAAAAGTAACGCTACAAGTGACACTTTCATAACGTAGGCCTAGATGAGTGGGAAACGGCTCTTGTTAAGGTGAACTTTGGAAAAACCCTGTAACTAAACTTGATGTGATTTTGCCAAATTAGACAGCTTTAGATAAGTTTAGTTGTTGTTCTATGTGGTTATTTTCAAGAGGTTCAAAGAGGGCGACATGTGTTGGTGGAACTGCAATTAGAAAAATCATGTTATGTTCAAATTATGTACAGAATTATTATATTGTGCCTAGACCTCTTTTAAAGGTAAAATAGAGTTTTGAATTTTACATTTTCACATAGTGTCACATGTAGGCCTATATAAACCTAAAAGACTAGCCTAATGTGTGCAATATCTGTCACATCATATATGTATGATGGTTCAATCAAAAATGCATTTCAGTAGAATCCCTGAATATTTTGTCTTGTATTTCTGAATGCAGGGTCAATGCTAAGATACATGCAAGGAGCAACTCAAGGCCAGGAGGAAGAATTAGATCAACCATCAGTTCTAGTCCACAACACCAGCCACCAACCAGCTCTGCAGACTCTGCAACAGCACTCAGCCCTGACCAACAATCATCAAATAGCCCAGGTACAGATACAAGTCGACACACAACCGCATCTGCTTCTGAAGGCAGAGTGAGTCCTGTCACTGAGGGGCCATCAGCAAGTGACACTGCAGAGACATCTGCCCCCTCCAACTGATCCTGCTATATGGTCAGCTCACATTTTAGATGCTGATGTGTGGAAATTGTGCGGAGAGGGCCTTTTAAAGTCAGCTCTGATTTTGTAAATAAAGAGAACCTAAGAAATTCTGAATGGTTGTTATTCCTTTGGTGGGGGTTGGGGGCTTGGGGGCACCACCAAGCATTTGTGCTTAGGGCACCCAAATGGCTAGCGCCGGCCCTGACATGGAGAATGAGCGCTCAGAGGTTGCAACGGTGACGGGAAGAGTCAAAAATAAAATTAGGGCGGTGCAAATCTCACTGAATGCAGAAGTTACTGCTGGGTGGTTGCATTGGCGGAGCGAGGGGGTGGGCTTCAGGGGCTCAAGCCCCGAATCTCTTTTTAAAAGCCCCGAATATTTTTGTTGTATGTGTTTTCAATTTACAACGATTCTAATTTCTAATTTAACTTCCCCTCGGTTTCTCTATAAATGTTACAAAATGTAGCCTACTATTAGCCTACAGAGCAAATATCCCTTACTTTCAAAGCCCAATATTGATAGATAACCTGATTTCCCACACGATGAGTTTAGGCAATGCCAGAGCCTAGATGTAGCGGTTTGCGTCATAAACCTGGCAGGAAAATTCAGAGCGGCGCAGTCAGTTTAAACAGCAAGCCGGTAAGAAAAACTATTGTCAAGACATTAGGCAATTAGGTTACTGTACCCCGGAATACAAAAATAAACTTCAGAAAGACAGAAAGTTTGTTGTACTGTATTCTGTAGTCTGTATTACCTGTTGTCAGTTGAGTTCGTTCAATTCATTTATTGTAGGCTAGTAGCCAGGCAAATATGAAACGGAGATGTAACGTGGCTACCGGCGAGATTTTGAACTTGCATGTTTCATGCATTTTAGGGCAAAAAATACCATGGGATTGATGTGTTCTCCATTTGAGGAACGTAATCAATTGCGGACGTGCACAGACAGCTCAGACACAGAGCGCATAGTATAGGCCTAGGTTAGGCTACTTTCACTTTCTAGAGCGCATTCATTAGGCTACGTAAAAGATGCTTCATACCAAAACAACGATCACACATTATCAAATGTATCATGACAAAGACTTACTCTTACTCGATTAGAAAATCGAAACCAAAATCGTGTAAGTGTTCTCTCATTGACGCCTGTAGGAGACGATCCAATTCCGTAAATGTTGCACGTCGTAAAGTTCAATATAAGAGTTAAAATAAAGCCAGCCATACAGCAGAACATTTTATTCAATATTTTACACCTACTAAATCATCAAAGTAAATTTCAAAACTTTTCAGCAACCGTGAGTCATAACTCGTCCTGACTGGGGCAACCCATATAAGCCTAATACGTCCCACTCTGCTGAAAATGATTGAAAAGAAACCGTTTGCATGAGCTCCTCCGGCCTTGTGCCGTGAGAGAGAGGGCCCGTCGCCGGGCTCGCGCACTGGCCCCATAAAGGTCCGCACCCCCTCAAGCTCCGCCCCTGGTGCTGCTGACACAGTAGCTGCATGATGATGGTTAATTTGGCCTTAATCATGCAGGACATTTCAGAATGTCGACTGTGTAACTAATCATAAATGGCTAGTTTCAATAGAAAAGTTAGCTGGACAAAAAAAAAAAATAAAAAAAGGATACAGTGCAGCATATCATAATTTAGAACCTTCAAAATCAGATAACTGATGCAGCTGAGATGGAGGACAACTCGACGTAGAGTAGGCTAGAACATATTGTCCAAAGCAACTTACATTAGGTGAGGAGATATTTGCTGAATGTCACAAAAAGTGTTACATATTAAAAATTGCTTGGCATCGCTTATTCAATGGCTCTACCGAACTACCTGTAGTTTGCGGAGGACGAACGAGAAACCACTCGTTTGATAAATAAGCCAGTAGGCCTAGTGGACAAATAACTTTCAGAAATAATATGTAGCCTACTGCAAAAACAAATGTTGGTGGCTATTTACTGTAAACTATCTAGCGGGTGTTTTAACAGCTGCAAGAAATAGAGGCTTCATGGTCATGGCCCATGTTCTGCTTGTAAATTATTTTCCTAAAACTCTAAGTTGCCCTATCATAAATTCACTCTCCAAACTCTTCACTGCACTGTAGACAATTAACTGACAGTATGACAGTAGCCTAGACTATGTATTTTCTGTACAATAAACATTTTTTTTTTCAACTTTTGCAATATTACGCACTACGGAGGCAAATCTGCAGGAGAGAGAATGCCCGTACGCAGCGATTACAAAATGTATAGGCTTTGTAGGTTAACAACAAAGAAACAAAGGCAATTCACTAACTCAAGGCTTCAATGGCATCATATACAACGTTTTTTACACAACAAAAACAGAAAGGATGGAGGCAGCAGGTAGAGTCATTTCTCATTCTCTCTTTATTTACGTTATTTTTTGATAGTTTTCGTGTTATTCTTAGTCCCTTTTAACGTTACTGCTTCCAAGTCGGCTGATGTCGTTAACGTTGGTCCATTGGAAGCTCAAGCTTGCTATGGCTAACGTTAGCTTTTGCCCTGGACTGACATTCTTCCATCCATCCATCCATCCGTGAGCGGTGCTGCACTTCACTGTCTGGTCGAGGAGATGTCTCGGAACAGCTGGACCTACTCTGCGAAAGATCTACCGCGGCCGCCGAGCTGCTGCAGACCTGCGAACTGCCATCTGTAAGATCGCCCACGACTTCAGACGGTTAGGCCTATGCCAGAGAGGTTAAAGCGGAGCTAGACTGCAGTCTGTTACAAGTAGCACTAGGGCCTACTAACATCACTTATTGAAGGCCTGTTAAAGGCACACTATGCAGGTTTTTTAGCTTAATATGCAAGTTTTTTAGCTTAATTTACCTTCATTTACCAGCTTCAGAGTCATTGGAATGGTTATATGACTTTTTTCGGGTTGAATGGTGGCCGTCTCGCTTCCCCCTAGCGCCTGTGAGCGGAAAAACCACCCTTGCAACTGTGGGCCGGCGGGCCGACGGCCTCAGTGTCAGGAAGTATAACGAGTGTAACGAATTGCTTTACTGCATTCAAATACACATACACGCCAGGCACCGGCTAGAAAAAGGTAGCGATGGAGTTTCTCAGACATTAGTCATGACAGAGCACGCGAAAAATAAGCAAAAACCGAAAAAAACAGTAAGGAAATTGCCAATACTGCATAGTTTACCTTGAACGTTAAATCCTCCGGGTTGGTCTGAAGACAGCTGTAGCTACGCTATATCATTGCCATTGGACTGAGTGGGACTAAGTTAACATGGACTGTTCTTTATTTTAATTTCTTATTTATTTATTTATTTATTTATTTTATTACTTGTTAATTTTTGTTTGTTGTCTGTCTTGTATGTCTACCATTAGGTGTCTCGGGTACGCTGGCGATTACGCCGCTCCATCAGGCTTGTGTGTCTTTGTAAAAAAAAATGTTTTGTATTGATGTCACGGGAAGGCTGGCGACTAAGCCGCTCCGTCTGACATTTTGTCTTACACGTAAATGTCTAGTGTGTAAAGCGACCTTGGGTGCTTTGAAAGGCGCTATGTAACAAATAAAATGTATTATTATTATTATTATTATTATTATTATTTTTCAGATGGGCAAGAACAAGGTATGCTCATCAAAACGTACCCTAAGCATTAGAGGAGCTGATTATCATACCGAAAGAGCACACTCGCTGTTTAAAGTCATACACCAAGGTAAACTAAAGGTAAATGTTACAAAAGTGGCAAAATTAATATAGGCTATTGTTAGCCATGAAATTACTAGGCTATGAGTCATTTTTTTTTTTGTGGGGGGGACTTATTCAAAATCACCCCCCCCCATGTTTTTTTTTTTATGCGCCTCTATAAGGAAGAGGGCTTAATTGGCAGTCTTATTAGTTGCTATATCTCATATCTCAGTCCTAAATCAGAACATTATACCAATTAATTGTGCTGGTGACTTTTATTTCATGATGATGTGGCACGCATGTTTTGTGTTGGTGAAATTGATTACTGTAATAAAAGTCCTTTTCCGTTTATCTCCATTTCATCTCTCCAAATGAAAGGTTTCAGACCGGTAAACACGTATGATAAAGTACAAACAAAGTGTTCATGGGAATAATCGAATACAGAAATGACACCAATTTGCATAGTCTGCACACACATACAAAATTACATAAATACACATGCGCACGCGCGCATGCGCAGCGCACACACACGCACACACACACACACACGATAAAGATACTACTGTATATGGCCTAGACATGCCACTCACCTTGTAGCCCAACACTGCTGATTCATTATCCATGGCCATCACTGGATCCCATCTCACAATTACCCATGATGCATCTGTTTTCCAGGAGATGTTGCCAGGAGGACGGTTGGGGGCTGTGAATGAAGTAAAAAGAGGGCTTTGTTTTTTTTAAACCTAAATGACGATTGTCATGTTGTACCAAAATCAAAGTGAGACACCATTCTTAGTCTCACTGAAATCTAAATCTACTGAAACTAAAGTGCAGTACTGTCTGGGGATTTTCTACACTATGTGTGGATAGGGGAGAGTTCACTTCAGCTGCTTATCAAACCTAATAATCAAAATGTTATTACTCTGATAAGAACAAAGCATGGGCATAGTGGACATCTTATCTATCATCATATCTATTTGTTTATTGCAATCTTGGGAATCTGGCACACCAGGTCAAATCAAACAGTAACAAGCCTAGGTGTCATCTTAGATAAAGAGTTGAGCTTCAAGCCCGATATAAGTACTGTAAAGTTACCCAGACCGCTTATTTCCATCTGAGAAACATTGCCAAAGTGTGGCCTTTTTTAACACAAGATGCAGAGAAATTAATCCATGCCTTTCACTAGTATCACTAGAAGGTTAGACTACTGCAATGCACTTTTTACTGGTCTCCCAAAAACATAAAGAAATTGGAACTCATACAGGCCCTGCTGCTAGACTTTTAACTAAGACCAAGAAGGGGGAGCACATGACCCCTGTGTTAGCTAAACTCCACAAGCAAAGTGGAGAAGCTGCTTTTATCCATTATGCACCGTAGCTACTGTATGGAACACCTTGCCTCTGTACATTAAACAGGCAAATTCTGTAAACATCTTTAAAAAAGACCTGAAAACATACCTGTATACAAGAGCTTTTAGTTAACTCACTTTTATCTAGCCTATTTCTTCACATTATTTTACATTCTACTGCTGCTATTTATGGTTATGGTAATAACATAATATTTAAAATTTAACAGGAACAGATTAACATGTGGTCAAACTATTTACAGGGTCTTCCTATTTTCACTGCATTAATATTGTATGTGTTGTTGTCTATCTCCTTACCATCTTGAGAATTCTCATTTTTACTTAATTCTAAATCTCTGATGTTTTATTTATTGTTTTGTTTGTATTATTACATTTTGTTCTCTCTCTACTATTGTGTTAAATGTTCCAAATGTAAAGCACTTTGAACTGCATTCTGTGTATGAAAGGTGCTATACATAAAGCTTATTATTATTATTATTATTATTATTATTATTATTACAGGATCACATCATTTTACTCTGCAGGTTTAGCAAGTCCACTGTGTAATTGCTCCATCCAAAGCTGAATACCTGCTGAACCAAAAACACACATCTTCCCAACGCTGCGGGGGAACTGAGGAGAAATCTCCAGCCATCAGCAGACCAAATAACAATCTGACAAACACAGGGCTAAAAAAAGCTGTTGTGAGCTTTAACAGTGGCTGATATCAGAGAACTTTACTGCTCAGGGGCTAAAAACAACCTGAAATAACCTGTCGCTCAAAATGGGCAAGTGATCCATCCTGGGAATGCGTTCACACCCTTACATTGGTCACTCCACTCTCATTTATCCCTTCAGGCTACACAGATAACACAATGAGGACACCAGAAACCCTCTTGTTACAGGCTAAGGCTTGGTCACTGACAGGTGTGGTGGTGCAGCGGTATCGTCATCACCTGACAATTGGCCTCGGACCTGCCCGGACCTGCCCTTACGAGCCCATGACGCTTTGCTTAAATGCTTCTGCTAAATACCACTCAACTTTAACTTTTGATTGCTTAGCGCTAGCTGTAAGTGTGTGTTAGCTGGGGGGTCTTACGTGGTTTGCGGGTAATGATGGTGGTCCTGGGGGACGCAGGGCCGGTGCCGGCGCTGTTGTAAGCCAGCACGGTGACGTGGTAGAGGGTGCTGGGCCTCAGGCCGGCCACCCGGGCACTGGTCTCCAGCCCGGCTGTCCGAACGCGGTCAGCAGCAGCCTCCCGCTCATGCTGGCGCCAGTAACGGATCTGGAGAGAGGGAACGTACGAGTGGCAGGTGACATTTGAAAAACAGACAGAAAGTAAAAAAGCAACAAAGCAACAAAGACACTCGAGAGAAAAAAAGAATAAAAAAAAAAACACATGGGTCATATTGGTCTTTTTCAGGGCACAAAACCAGGAAGTAAGGCAACAGACAGAAACTACTTGGTCATTTGTCCAGCAATCTGATTCTTAGTCCTAACTGTTTCATTGGGTATGAAGGACAGTGAATAACAAAACGGCCCATGAGGCTACAATTTGTATCCATCAATGGCCCCTGGGTCTCCATTGACCTGTCATGTTGTGGTGAAGTACATAGTACATCTACCGTTAAGGTGGAGTACAAAAACTAAAAAAAAAAAAAAAAAATGCTGCTAGTAATAGCTGCAATATAATTCTGTGTGAAGAATGGTGGAGAACAACTCTTATCAATTGTCCCTCTGCATACAGTACCACTGTTTCAGTTTGCATTCACTTTTTTAAGCGTGTGTGTAAAGGATAACACAAAGTAAGGACTTACACTGAAATCTAAATCTATTGAAACTAAAGTGCAGTACTGTCTCTACACTATGTGTGGATAGGGGAGAGTTCACTTCAGCTGCTTATCAAACCTAATAATCAAAATGGTATTACTTGAAGAACAAGACATGGGCATAGTGGACATCTTATCTATCATCATATCTATTTGTTCATTGCAGCAACTGCGACATTGCTCTATATTTCTGAGTTGTGATGATGAGGTATGATTATGGTGTCCTCATCAGTGAAGGCAAAGGAGGGAATAAAATAAATATTTCCCCATTATCATTATATCATTATTAGTGTTATCAACTATCGCCCTCCAGGAGTCCGAGCCCCTGGGGAGATGACTGGGGTGTCTGGGGTCTCTCCTTACCTCATAGCCCCTGAGAATGCCGTTGGTGGGCAACTGCTGGACAGGGTCCCAGGACACCTTCATGTCAAAGGCAGACAGGGCCTCAGCGCTCACCCTGCGGGGGGACACTGTAGGCTCTGGGGGAGAGAGAAAGAGAGAGAGAGAGAGAGAGAGAATGAGAGAGACACAGAAACAGAGACAGAGAGAGAATTTATTGAGACATTTAAACACCCAAATCTCTGAAACATTCTGAGAGGTATCAGCAGTTTTTACTTCTGTTAACTCAAAAATAATACCATTACTAACATAGATACTCAAATTTAACATAAGGCAGTGAGCTTTTTTCTAGTCCAGTTTGTCACTGTGTTCTTTTAAGACCAGTAACCGGTAGGCCTACAGCGTAACATAAATACTGTACATACGACTACGCCGCTCCATCCGGCATCGTTTGTCTTGTTATGTGTCTTGTTTGTTGGAGCGCTTTGGGTTGCACTATGTGCATGTTAAATGCGCTTTAAAAATAAAACTGATTTGACTTGACTTGACATGCACCACTTTATACATGCATGAGCTTTAGCAGAGTGGCTCTGACCTCTTGTGGTTATGATCAATATTGTGTATACCATACAATAAAGATTTAATGAGCCCTGCTTGCATTTTCAGTGGCATGGCAAACACAGGTTTTCAATGACATGGGTTAGATAATATGACACTAATCTTATTTGTATAGACTCTCCTTTAACTTTCCAGTACCTTCTTCAGCAGAGTACACCTGGGCGACCTGGCTGAAGGGCCCTTCACCCATCCTGTTGTAGGCCTTGATCTTGACCTCAAACGGGCTGTAGGGTGTCAGGGTCTGGTTGGTGTAGACGAAGCGCGAGGACTCCACCCCTGGCACCCGCACAATGGTCCAGGCCTGGGTGTTGCGCTGCCGGAAAGCCAGGATGTAGCCAAAGCCGTCTCCGTTCTGGTACTCCCTGGCCATGGGCTACGAGCCCAGGAGGTGGAAATTGGAGCAATGGAGAGACATATCAGACGAGGGCTTAACAAGACATATGGATATCTGTACAGGCACGAGGTCTAAGGTGTCAAGCGACATCTCAATATGACTGAAGTAAGATGATATAACAAGCTTCTGTATCTCAAGCTTCTGTGGGGCAGCCGTGGCCTACTGGTTAGCACTTCGGACTTGTAACCGGAGGGTTGCCGGTTTGAACCCCGACCAGTAGGCACGGCTGAAGTGCCCTTGAGCAAGGCACTTAACCCCTCACTGCTCCCCGAGCGCCGCTGTTGTTGCAGGCAGCTCACTGCGCCGGGATTCGTGTGTGGTTCACCTCACTGTGTGTTCACCTGTGTGCTGAGTGTGTTTCACTAATTCACAGATTGGGATAAATGCAGAGACCAAATTTCCCTCACGGGATCAAAAGAGTATATATACTTATACTTATACTTATCTCGTTAGAGTATCAATTGAAGCTCACACACATTTCTTGGTCTTTCATACACACTTTCTCTGCACACAAATCTCTTTCTGTACAGTGCACACACACACACACACACATACACACACATATTCAGTATATGTAGTTAAAAACACACCGTCCAAGTGATGATGAGCTCATAGCGATCGCCACCTCCCCCTCCTAGTCCACTTGGTGCCACGGTGGGAGCTGCAGAAGAGACACACTCATCAACACCAGCAGCCTGACATACAGTATAGCCTCACCTCCACAGCTATGCTGATTGGGCTTTTGCAGCTAATGCAGATACATATGATATGTCTTTGGTCATTCATTTAATTCAGGAAAGGATTAAAAGTAACAATTCAGTTACAGTTAAACAGGCCTGACGGAGTTTAAAACTGGTTTACAGCATGTTCCTGTTCTGCAGCACATAAAGGACAAAGATCACATCATAGTACAGACATGAAAGATCACATCTAACAAATGTGAGTGCATATTATACTGGTTTGAAAATCTGTAACAGAGCAAACTTTCAAAGCTCAGATAAAATGAACAGCCCACGAGGGTGGGCCCAAGGAGTGGTAGTGGTCACTGCGGTTCTGACCTGCCTGCTTGGTCTGGATGGTCTGAGAGGGCATGCTAGGCTCGCCACTGCCAAGAATGTTGCTGGCGATGACCTGGAACTCATAGTCCATCCAGGGTCGAAGACCGATGACACGCGCTGACTCCGCGTTTCCCTCAATGTTGTCTGGATCTGTGCATATTCATTGGTCAGTGTTGCTTAGTCAGCATTTCTCTAATTTGTCATCATTCTCAAAAGAGTTGTGTACTTTTTTGGTCTTTTTTTTACCTGTCCTCATTCTCTTCCAGGGGGCCGAGGGATCTGAGCGGCTCATGATGACATACTTGCCAATGGGGCTGTGGTTGTCATAGCCACGGCTCCAGCGCAGCTCCACGGACGTCTCATTTACACTCTTCACCACCAGACCTCCCGGAGGACCCGGGGGGCCTGAGAGAGAAAGGGAGAGAGAGAGATAGAGAGAGAGAGAGAAAGAGAGAGAGAGAGGGGAGAAATGGTGGCAGAAGACAAAGTAAAGAACTCTGAAACAATGTACTGTAGTACAATGCATTTAATGACTCATAGATGTGCAATCAGATTACCACAATGGCACTCTGGCATGGCAAATGTTGGCCTGCCTACCTCTGACTACTAGTTTGGCGGTGGCGGTGGCCGTGTCTACGACTGTCTGTGCTGCGCACGTATAGGTGCCTGCATGACTCAGCTGCCCGTTCACAATCGCCAGGTCACCGATCGTTTCCTTCTGATAGGGCAATAACAACACTGGGCGTTTAGAGTTGAAAAACAGCACATATTTATTACAGGTGTGTCTGACCTCTTTGATCCTCGAACCAAATCAAAACATTCAGGAAATTAAACATTCAGGAATATTTACATTAAACATTAAATACAGAACCACTAATTATGATAAGATGTTCTGATTAAACAAAAAACAACGTTTGACGTTGCGGTGTGGTGTGTAGTAATTGTATTAATTAAATTCCACTGAATTAGTCTAGTAGAGTATAAATAACTTTGAGACCCTTTAAATAGGAAGAAAACTAAAGTGGGCCCTAATAGAGGGCTCTCTATTTACTATATGACTAGTATTATAACATATGCACTCTCATCCTATAGTAATAGTAATGATTGATATAGAACTGATTGCTACCTAAGGTGTCCTCTGCACAGTAGCTTGAATGTTAGTCCTCATTTTTGTTGCTTTGGATAAAAGTGTCTGATAAATGAATACATGATAAAAAAGTTGCTTTGGATAAAAGTGTCTGATAAATTAATAAATGTAAGTAAAACACCTTTATTGAGCTTGGCTATCAATTAAAATCATGCATATGCATGTTAAAGGCGTTTTACTTACAAATATCCTCTTGAGTGCCTCAGACTCGCTACTAAATTTGAAATCGTGTTGGATCTCTAAGCTGATGAGCACCAGAGGAGTACTAATTTCTCTTCACCCAAGCAGCACTCCTGGTGAAACTCGTTTGTGGATTTAAATGAATAAATGTATTGAACAAATGTAAATGTATCTGGCTTGCCCAGGGGGGTCATACTGAAGGTACATGCTGTAAATCCTGTCTCACCCCCTCTACACGCTGGTAGTGGCCACTGCGGTCCTCTAGGTCCAGAGGCACGCCGTTATGGGACCAGGTGAAGGTCAAGTCCATGGTGGGGTCATGGGAGGCATGGCACTGCAGGGTCACGTTCTCACCCTGGTTGATGTCCGCATTAGACGGTGCCAGGGTGATTTTAGTGGCATCTGATAGACAGATAGATATATCGCCAGATTTACAGCAACGCACATGGACAGACATACAAACAGTCAGGTAGACAGGCAGACAGACAAAAAAAGGATGCAGAGAATACTCTACCTCTCACAGAAAGATGTCCAGTGCTGTTGGCTTTCCCCAAAGAGTTTTCTGCGAAGCAGGTGTACTTGCCCTCGTCGGCGCGGCTGATGTTGTAGATATACAGCACGCCATCGGCAGTCACTGTCACCCTGAGCAGGGAACACAACCATGAGCGTTACCCACCAGCGCCCCTTAGGAACAGGCAGAGGCACGCACTTTTTAAAATATGCTCAAAAGCTGACACTAGATGTTTTATAATAAGTCATCCTTCGAGAGCTATGCAGTGTGCAATCTCCTCTCTCTCTCTCTCTCTCTCTCTCTCTCTCTCCTCCCTCTCTCTCTCTTTCTCTCTCATTCGTCTTTCAAAAAGTTTTCTCAGCATGGGAGACATTTCTGGAGAAATTCTGATGAAATCGTTCGCCACTTCTCTGACATAGCTTGTTGTGTTTTTAACCGTCCCGGGAGCAAGTGCTAATTTGTGCAGCTTTGTCTGCTGGTGCACTGCGAACAGGTGGGACCCCCTGGGGCTCAGCTGTCTGTGATGAGACGATTCACACACCCATCTGCCCGAGCAGTGGCATGGACTGATGCAATGGATGCCTACCAAAGGCTTCATCTTAAGTTACTCTACAGCTGCAGCAAATACAATGTGTACTGCAGATATCACTCTCCGAGAGTCTATGACTTTCAGAGGCCTGGTGAGTTAAGTAACAAAAACACAGTACGTCAAATTTTCCTGTCTATCTATGCCGTTACTGTCACCACCACTATGTAATATTCATAGTTTGGCAAGAGTTCGTTTATGAGTATCTGTTCTAGTCTAGACACAGATGGAGACACAGACTAAGGCGTCCAGTAGACTAATCAAAGCCTAAATGCAAAACAATGTAGGAGTGAACAGATAAGATAAGATAAGATATACTTTATTGTTCCTCAAGGGGAAATTAGTCTTGGGCTGTAAAGTACCTTCTCTGTAAACAACAATCACATACATGCAGGACATGGCTCTGATACAGGGAGAAAAAAGCCCTTAAATGAAAATTAAATTGAAAAAAGGGATAAATAGATTTCTAAAATTAATGTTTCCTTCCTTCACTTGTTTTATTCAGTAGAGCCACCGACGTAGGGAGGAAGGACTGCTTAAAACGGTTGCTCTTATAGCTTATGGCCCTAAACCGCTTCCCTTGATGGCAGTAGCTCGTATTCGGTATGGAGAATACATGTATGAGTTGGGTCACCAAGAATTTTATGTGCCTGGTTTACTATCACCTTTTCAAAAATGGATTAAAGGGATGGGTGATCCCTTCTATTCATTACCTTCATCGCTGTTTTATCTCTCCACGTTAGATTTAAGATGTACTGTGAGCACCTCATCAGGTACAATTAACTTTTCAGAAAGTGAGTAACAAGAAATCAACAGGGGGTGTATTGTGTCAAACGCAGAGCTAAAATCTGCAAAAAGGACTCTTGCATATGTTGCCGGGGTTTCCAGATGTTTGTTTATTAGGTGGGTCACGCTAATAACCGCATCCTCCGTACTGCGCCCGGCCCGGTACGCAAACTGGAGTGGATCTACAGGTGGGAGGCTATCTCCACCTTCAGCATGCGTACCATTATTTTCTCTAGACACTTCATAACAACACTTGTTAGTGCAATTGGTCAAAAATCTTTATTTTCGGCCAGACACTGAACTTATCTGAACTTAGGTATCGGTATTACAATGGATTTCTTCCATAGAGCAGGCACCGTGCAGCTGTCTAAAGATCTCTGGAATAGGGGACACCAAGCTGCTGTTAACTCAGCAGCGCATATTTTCAGTACCATGGCTGGCAATCCGGCCCTGTTTCTTGTCTTGTACATTTCTTGTTGATCACTTTCTGAAAAGTTGATTGTACCTGCTGAGGTGTTATTTTCCAAGAGAAAGAGCAAGATGAGTTGTTAAGCGAAGCCCAGTCTAATTCAGGGGCTAAGAGCTCCTTCTATGGTGAGAACCTTAGAAAGAAGTTGTTCAGCTCATCCACTCTTACCTCTTCGTTCGTAGTAATTCATTGTTTTTTATTAGTATGCAAGTTAGTCATCTTTTTCATAGAGTTCCATAATTCTTTACTATTACAGCTAGTGAGGCCCTGTTCCAAGAAGGTTTTCTGTTTGTCCCTAGCATTCCTAAGCATTTTGTTGAGCTCTTTCTGTGCAACTGCGATCTCTGCTCTATCTTTAAATGCTTTAAATGCCAGATAGAGATTTAGAATTAAATCATCTGTAATGAACTGTCAGGCATGTAATGAGCTGTGATATCAATTGACTTTACGGCCACCTAAGGGTTCATATTCTTGCCTGACTGCTCCACTAAATAGTCTCTCTGAGAACAAGAAAAACAATAGCAAAGGAGAGGGAAAGCAAGACAAGCCCTCCTGATGGGAGCGCATCTGCTGCCACTTACTGGTGTCACTTACAGACATGGAAATGCAGCGCTCCCTGCTGGAAGGTTTAGGTAATGCATATAGAGCACTTCTGTTTTGCATAGGTAAATGTTAGGGAGATGGAAAACGATATACCAATTATGCTGACAGAGGAAACTGCTGATAAGTGATAAGTGATGTGAGTGATAATGGACCGCTGCAGAATCATTGGTCAGCCTAAAGCTGTTTACAGCATAGAGCGAGACTCACAAAGAGCACCTCACAGAGAGCAGGCAGCGTGAGTCTGGCCCAGGGGCTCACCTGCTGCTGTTGACGAGTAGCTCGGTGCCGCGGCTCCAGAAAAGCGTGGGTTTGGGCGCGGCACGCGGCTTGCACTCGATCCGCACCTGTCCGCCACGCGCCGCAGGCACCAGCCTCCGCACCGGGTTCAGCCGGAAGTCCGGGCCCTGGACTGAGAGAGGGAGGGAGTGCCCAGACAGAGGGAGGGAAGGAGAGAGAGAAGGAGAGAGGGAGGAGAGGAGGAGGGGGATGTGAGAAAGAGAGAGACCCACGGGAATACATGGTACCATGAAGCCAATTCTGGGTCTGCAGGAGCCTTGGGAAGGGAGGTGAGGAGGGCATAAACACAAGACTGGACGGAGACAGGGAGGGGCTACGAGGCTTGACTGGACAGATGGGGAGAGAAAGCAATGCACTTTAATCATAAAATGAAATTGAAAAAAAGTTGAAATCAAACAGCAAAATTACATTATGCAAAAAAATCTGAAAGTGTTAAGAAATCGAATGGTGACTCAAAAGAGATGAAAAAGCACAGATGTACAGCTCTGTATGGGAGGGGCAACTCTCTGACAGGGCCTGTCGCGCTGAACTATGACCTCTCACCTTGAACCCTAAGTTCTGCGTTGGAGTAGATGGTGCCATGCTTGTTCTCCGCCACACACTGGTACATCCCAGAATCCTCTAGTGCCAGGTTGCTGATCTTCAGCTGGCCGTTCTTCACCTGAACTCTGGCCTGTTGTCAGAGGGAGGAGTCAGTCAGATGATGAGTTTACGAACTTGTTAACCAGCTTGTTTAACCACCCTATGATGGCTGACCAGCTAGACCAGCAAAACTCTTGCGAAAACATACTTAAGCTGGCTTACCCAGTTTACGATCGTAATTCAGCTTGTTTTGCATGTCGTGCCACCTCAAGCTGGTCATTTTAGCTGGTGTTGCTGGTCTTACATTGCTGATTTAACCATGCCATCTTATGTTGGTCATTCTAGAAAACCAGCATGATCATCTTACACCAATAATGTCAAGCTTGGCAGGCTGATCACCAGCATGACCATCTTATACCAGCTGTATCCCACATGACAGGCTGGTCACACCCACACCAGCATGACCAGCTTCTTCAGATCAACATGCCAGCATGTCCACCTGGTGGCCCAACCAGCTAGACCAGCAAATACCAGCTAAAACCAGCTACCAGCATAAGCTGGTTTCTAACAGTTTTGACCATCTTCAGCAGGGATATGCAATGATATGCTCCAATGGCTACAGCAATGGTGAGGACAATGCATCCGAGAAGAACTGCTGCTACATTGGCTCATTTGGTGTGTGTGTGTGTGTGTGTATGTATTTGTAAGTATGTGTGTTGTGAGTGCATGTGTGATCACATACACAGTATGGGAGGTATCACCTTTGAGGAACCAAATTTCTCCTGTGTCATTCAACACAATTCAACACCATAATTTCACAGAGATTAAAAAAAAGGGCATAAACTGATGTGGTGCAGGCAGTATGTGCCCACATGTGTGTGTGTGTGTGTGTGTGTGTGTGTGTGTGTGTGTGTGTGTGTGTGTACCTGTGTGGTAAGGGGCTGTCCGTTGCGGAGCCAGCGGATAGATGGCCGGGGCTTGCCTGCTGCCAGACAGCTCCACTGGAGCTCTGAGCTGATCTCCACCTCAGAGTCACTCATCACCTGCAACCACTCTGGCTGGGCTGCACACACACACACACACACACACACACACACACACACACACACACACACACACATACAGTATACACAGACAAATCAATTCTCATGTTCAGTTCAGTTCAGATCTTATTTAACAGTAGGCCTACATGATTTTTACAAGATTATTCGCTTTCTTTTAAGATTGAATTTGTTTTTAGAATATTTCGGATTTTATGAATTTAAAAACAAAATAGCAAAACCTAGCTGTCAAGTAAGAACAATGACAAACAGAGATGAAAAAGTCCGGTTTCAGAAAGTAAAAGTCCTGCAATGTATTGGTTCTACCTGTGCATTTAACACAGGTGATTTCAATAATTAGCTGATCTACCTGGCTTAAGAGTATTAGAATCAGCTGATTAAGTGAATGGTTGGAACAAAAATGTGGCAGGACTTTCACTTTCTGAGACTTTTACACTTCTGAATTTAAGCGTTTGGTGGGGTGGTGTGAGGCCAACAACTTGCTCCTTAATACAGCTAAGACCAAGGAGCTCATTGTGGCATACAGGAAGAAAAAGACAGACATCCAACCACTGGTGATAAAAGGGGACTGTGTGGAGAGGGTCACAGACTTCCGCTTCTTGGGAGTCAACATCATGGAGGACCTGACCTGGGGCATCAACACCACTGGGCTAGTGAAGAAGGCCCAGCAGAGACTTTACTTCCTGAGAGTTCTCAGGAAGGACAACATCCCTCAAAAGCTGCTGGTGTCATTCTATCGCTGCTCAATTGAGAGTGTTTTGACATATTGCCTCTGTGTTTGGTTCACAAGCTGCACTGTGGCACAGAGGGAGAGGCTCCAGGGGGTCATTAGAACAGAACTGTCAAACAGAACTACCCAAGCCTTTTATTGGCCTGACTTTGCACTAGTATTTTATTGACTGTCTATGCACAATTTCAACCAAATTTTGCTGCTCTTATTTTTTCATTATTATATGTGCCCTCTTATTTACTTATTTACTTTACTTTTTTGTTTTACTTGAATGTTATGTTTGTCTGTGGACCTAAATTGGTAAAATATGTCTTGTCTTCACCGTGGGATAGTGAGAAACGTAATTTCGATCTCTTTGTATGCCTGGAACATGTGAAGAAATTGACAATAAAGCTGACTTTGACTTTGACTTTGACTTTGATTAGGGCAGCACAGAAAATTCATCGGCTCTTCCCTCTCTGGATGAACTGCACCGTTCCCGCTGCCTCAAAAAGGCCAATTCCATCCTGAAAGACTCATCACACCCCGGTCACAAACTGTTTGAACTACTGCCATCAGGCAGGAGATACAGATCCATAAAAACCAGGACAAATAGGCTAAGAAACAGTTTCTACCCAACAGCCATAATCTCACTGAACGGTGCTACCATAGCATAGCTTTATGTTTTACATTTTATGAATGTGGATGTGCATGGGTGGGATATGTGGGGTGTAAAGTTTTTATGCACGTTTTTATGTCCTTTTATGTCCATAGTGACTTTTTTACTTATTTATTGCTACTTTTGCACTGAACAAGGAATGCACTTAATTTCGTTGTACCTGTGACAATGACAAATAAAGATATTCTATTCTATTCTATTTTATTCTATATTCTATAAATCTAATCACTATATATTTAAATCTGCTATCACAACTCTGCTGGTGATGTGAAGGCCATGACACCTGCCTTGCACAGTGATGCGGCCCTGGTAGATGTCTCTGCCCTCCGAGCTGTAGGCCTCACACTCGTACATGCCCTCATCCTCAAAGCCCAGCTCAGGCAGCATCAGGATGGAGCCCTCTGAGCTGACCAGAGCCTTCACCGGCAGGACACCGTCCACCTTCCTCCAGCGCAGCTTGGGCACGGGACTACAGGAAAGGGGAGGGTGTGGGGGAGGGGGGCGCAAAGGGACATAGAAAGAAAGGAAAGAGAGAGAGAGGGAGAGAGAGATGTGCAATCAGATTACCACAATGGGTTACACTAGAGATGAGAGAGAGAGACCAGAGATTTAGAGAGTTCAGAAGTTGGTGATGGTTTTCAGTGTGGTGATGGGTTCACAGGCTTCAGCGCTGACTTACTTGCCGTAGGCGAAGCACTCCAGCTGAGTGGTGTGCCCGGCCAACGCATAGGTCTCAGCGGGGAAACGCACACGGATGCTGGGGGCGGACTTCCTGGGGTTTGCTGCAGGTGCACAGAACATAAGACAAGACTCCTTTAAATAGAGTAGTGCACTGTGTGTGTCAATCTACCCCTGTGACAATTTATTGAACTCTACGATTTACTACACTAAAATATGCTGAATTACCGTAGCTATGTCTTTGTGTCCCTTAATAATCTGTGCAAAGATGAATAGACTACAGATTGTACTTGACTACTTGAAGTTTGACATTAAAAGCACTCTATTTAAATCTCAGTGTTGGCAGTCAGAAGTCAGTCAGGCCTGTGTGGAGGTCCAAGGGGGTCCCAGGGGTAGAGAGACCCAGAAGCAGAGGCTCACCATCGGGCTGCACGGTCAGTGGCACTGCCTTGCTGAAGATGCTCTTGGTGCTGATGTCCATGTTGATGGTGGTGAAACAGAAGTAGTTGCCACTGTCGTTGGCCGCGGTCTTGGCCACGTGGAGGTCGCCCGTCACCTGGGAGACAAAGAGGCGACCGCCGTCCGATGACACAAAGCTTGGGAACTCGTTGAGGAACCAGCGGTAAGAGAGGGCTACAGACATAGACATAGGTAGAAAAAAAAGTGTGAGCAGCCACAACAACCAACCCATTATTGAAATACATTTATTCTTATAAATAAGATATTTACAAATATTCTGTAAGGACTGTACAGATGTAAGGACTTCATACAGCATCAAGAGGTTGACAATCCCAAACTATCACATTTGGGAGACAGCCTGCTGTGAAAACATTCCATGGTGAACATCCTCAGCAGCTGTTTAAATGGATTCCGCAGGCCTTCACCATGTCTCACTGTGAGAAGTCTGTCTTGAGAATTTCTGTTCATCTCCTCAAAGTACACAAGGATGGAACCAAAGCTTTGGCATAATGTCTGCCCATTGAGAAACTCAGGTTCTGGACAGCCAATGTATTCCTAATAAAATGTCCTTTCTACCTGTCCATGCTGAGATCTGAGATTCACATCATACCGGGGTAGTGGGCAGAAGCCTGGCAGGCTATGAAGGTTCCGGAACCCTCATGGGCCGTCTGTGGAGTCCTGTTCTGTGGTGGAAAGTCATGCAAGTCTGTAAATGGATGAAAAAGAAAGCACAAAATGTTACACAATGTATGTTTTTTTTTAATTCACACATTAATGTTGGTTGGGTTAGGTTGGTTATAGTAATTAACATTGTATCTTAGGCTTATAACTGTGTAAGACAGAGAGAGAGAAAGGAGGGGGTTGGTTGCTCACAGCCAAACTTGAGGTTGGCAGCCCGGCTGATGATGGTGCCACATCGGTTATAGGCCAGGCACTGGTAGGACCCGGCGTCATGGTCATGCTGTGGGTTGGTGATCACCAGGTTGCCGGCCACCAGTGAGTACCGTGGGTCAGCACCCAGAATCACCTCTGTGCCATTCACCTGCCACCTGTGGGAGGGAGGCAACACAGACAGCACACACTGTAACTATGCACTGGGAGATTGTTTATGTTTATTTTGTCCAAAGCGACTTACAATGACATCGATAAACATTACATTTACTTTAAAATTAACAGAGAGGATTGAAGCGGAATCAAGGATCTTTGGTCCTATTACCTAAAAACAAAACAAAAAAGATTGTTGACAGACCATGGGAGACCATTATCATGAGATCATGTTAAGCATGCTTGCTCATATGCCATGACTGGTACACAGCACTAATAAATAACTGCAGGACTCATAGCATGCTAACATGTTGAGGGTGTAAGTTAGTACATTGTAAGGGTATAGGGTCAGGTATCTGAGAGACCCCCACACACACACACACACACTAAAACTAAAACACACTTTTTTTCTGTAATAATGGGACGCTGAGGCATACTCAAATACAACAAATATTTATTGCCATAGATGACAATCAAAAAACATTAGTAAAAACCTTTGAAAGTATTACAATTATGAATGGCGTGTGTGTCTGTGTGTGTGTGTGTGTGAGTGAGAGAGAGGGAGAGAGAGAGAGAGTGAGAGTGAGTGTGTGCGTGCGAACTAAGTGAGGCGTTCGATCTTCCAAAAAGCCGACATCCAAAACAATAAACAGCGTCTGCACTGACCGAATAAACTAGCCATTTTCTGTTTATTTTTTCTTAATTTTTCATGGTCATGTAATAATGTTCAACCGTGAATCTTCTGGGTGGTTTATCTGCATTTCTGGGGAATTCAAAGTTCTTAATTTGCACAGGGCCTTTTTTAACGATTTTAACTCGCTCTGCATCTCTTAAGGTGTCTGTCCATAACGCAGGGTCGTCACTGATAACTGTAGTGTATGGGTGTTAGGGCTACTCACGTGCTGGTTTAGTTTGCAACCAAAGCTTCTGCTACTGAAATGGTGTCCGTGAGCAGCACCAACAGCACTAGTCGGACTTGGCAGTGACAGTGATCTTGTCCCTCACGACTGTTTCACTTAGATCAACATCATAATCATCATCATCATCAGTAGATAGGCTATGTAGTGCAAGAGCTATCCAAATTACTTTCTTCCGTGGAAGAATTCTTCGACTGGAAGAAGTTGGTTAATTTAGGCAATTTCTTTCGAAATTCTTCCTCCTCCCTTTTTCTTTTTCTTTTATCACTTCCACTCTGGAAATGTTTCATGGCTGGCTGTCAATCGCTCAACTCCACACCTCACCAAGACCTCGTTCAGATAGCTAGTTGCTGCTATGGTGACAGGAAGCGGACCTGCAGTCATTGATTTTATGATGAGTTTATGAGCAATCATGAGGCAAATATTTTTTCAATCTTTATTATGGATTAGAATATATTGTTTGGATGCGGTGATCATTTATTTAAAAAAAAAAAAAAAAAAAAAAAACTAAATACGATAGGGGGATGACGAGGCCCCAGGCAATTGCCTGACCATGCCTAATGGCAGGTCCGCCCCTGCTGAGAGAGTCAGTTCAGCTATCATATTATTAATCAATCAATTATGCAGTCTTTATTTTTATGGCACATTTCATGCAAGAACTGCCGTGATATTATGAGTAAAAGTCTGCTCACATCATGTCGACTGCAGGGTTGCATTGTGGAAATGTTGATTATGATAATTAGCGGTCATGATTATGTAATTATGCTGAATAAGATATGTTATTAGTGCAATTATTTGGCTGATGCTGTGACAGCAGGGGGTGTTACCTGTAGGGGGAAGTGTGGGGTGGGGGGGGGGGTTACCTGTAGGGGGCAGTATGGGGATGTTACCTGTAGGGAGCAATGGATGTACTACCTGTAGGGGGCAGGTGGGGGAGTGTTACCTGTAGGGGGCAATGAGGGGTGTGTTACCTGTAGGGGCCAGTAGGGGGAGTGTTACCTGTAGGAGGCAGCAGGACTGGCTCTAGCCTGGCAGCTCAGGGTCACCTTCCCCTCGTTCAGACCCTCCGGGTAGATCAGGCCCACAGGCTGCTCCTCAAACACTGGCCCGCTGTCATGTCCTGACACACACATATCTCCACCTGCATGTGAACACACACACACAGAGATCCATGACACACACACACACACACACACACACACACACACACACACACACACACATAGACACATGAGAGACACACACACACATGCATGAGACATGCACATGCACGTACACACACACACACACACGCACGCACACACGCACACACACACACACACACACACACACACACACACACACACACACACACTGCTTAACAGTATCATTTTCCCCCTAGGATGGCAATTCCGCTGTGAAAAGGCAGAGTCTGGGAAAACCTGAGTAAGGATGCTGAAGTGTGCTTCTCTGACCTGAACTGACTGTGGCTGTAACTAACAAAACAACAATTCCTGAATGAGAACTCACACTCGGCAGACCCCCTGAAGAGAGCTTACAAATCCCACGCAGCTTCCAGCTTCAGAGAGCAGTCTCAGAAGCATGAGGATCTTAAAATACACCATCCTTTCACAGCTTTATTGTAATTATGGCACTCCAGATGTCTCAGCTAAAAACAAAATAACCACCACTACTTAACAGTTGCGCTATATAATTCATAATTATATGCTGTACAAAATCATTCATAATTAAATGTGCCATGCAGAAGGCCATCACATCAGTGTCACCTCTGTGTGCGCATAGACTGGGTGATGAGGCCAGTGAATAATGGGACACCAGAATGGTGGAGTGTTGACATTAGACCCAGACATGGTGGACCTGGGGTTTCAGGGTGGGGGTGGGGGTGACAGCTCAAAAACAGGGGTGGATGGGCTGTGGGGTTGGGGGGCTTAATGGCATGGCATCTCAACATTTGCATCAATCATTCATGAGAGACCACATCCTCTTAACCCTGCGAAATGAGAAAATGGGCTGAGGTGGTGGTGGTGGTGGTGGTAGGGCAGTCTCCATCTCATCGCTTGCTGATTTAAAATAACACCATCAATAATGAATCCACTCTTAATCCACCACCCCTCCTCCTGTCTCCTGTCTCTGGGGGGAGAACCCCTCCTCTGGCTGATTCCGACACACTTTGACACACTCTTCACGCTTTGGCCCGAAAGGTGAGCACTGCCGGGAGACCTGGGGCATGAAAGACATGGACCTCTCAAAGCAGCAAAGACAGTCCATCAGCAAGATCCAAACGACCGCCCCCTACCCCACTCACCCCTCTCTCACTCTGTAATAGCCTCGAATGAGATCAAAACTAATAGAGTGCGGCTTAAGCAGTCCCCAATAGGATCAACTGGGAGGTGAGTATTGATTAAATGCACAGATTGCACTGTATGTTACTTTTACGTTAACAGCACAAGAAGCCAGCCTCGGTGGAAAGATTCTCGCTTGCTGTTGGCATCACTGCGAGCCCCCTGTTGGTCAAAGAAACATTGCGGAGACGCGGTGTGAAGTGCGGAGTCGTCCGATGAAGAGGGACGAGGGTACTCACCGAGGGCGTAGGTCAGGGCGACGGAGCTGAGAGCCACCAGGACAGACAGACCTCTCATCCTGCGCTCACGGCTGGGCCTGCGGAGGACGAGAAAGACGACAAGCGCCAGGTGTTACAGTAGGCTCGGAACACAATTTACTGCACATACTGTAGCAGAGCCGCAGAGGCAGCGCAGTGAGCTTCGCAAGCATACAAAGAGCCCGAGGTCAGCTCCCACACTAATGGAGAGGATAGAGGGAAGGGCTGATGGAGAGGATCTAAGGTTAGTGCACATGTGTCTAGGAAAGATGACTAATTGCTGAAGTGGCCAAGGACGACAAATGTGACACATTCGGTGCTCGAAGTTCCAGGAAGATGGAGAGTGTGATGCTTTTGCGTCACGTCTCTATTATTTTCCTTGTTTTCTTTTTTTTTAATTATTTTTCAACAAAAGTGGTCGTCAATGTGTTGTTCAAATGAACATACACAGACACACATATACACCACACACACACACACAAAAAAAATGTGTCATTTTCCAATCACCTTTTGGACAGAAGCTCTGCCTTCAAGCTGCACAAAATGACATCTGCTTACATAGAAAAGCTGCTGAAAGGCCATGCAATCATGGCTGAAAAGCTAACATGACTCAGTGTCACAGTCCTGGATCAAATAATGGTTGAACAAATGTCTTTCAGATACCCTCCCAGTTTCAAGAGGGGTACTTATACAGCACTCTCAATCACTCACTCTCTCAAAATCACCCTCAAGGGATCTCCATCTAATATAACAGCCACGCATGCAGCCCAGGCAAGGACAAGATGACAGCGAATTTCATATCTTCACTTTGAATTTGACTTTGACATGCACAGTGTCTGCTCCCAGAGAGGATGTGCAGTTTCAATAAGGGGGTTGTCATAGTAAAGATCCAAAGTACTTAAGTTACCGTAACAGGGCTAATTTGAAGGCTAATTAGACTTTTAGGTATGTCTCTGACTACTGATAGCAGATTTTACTTGAATGAAGCCTTGCACAAAGCCAACCTATCCTTTTCCAACCACTCCAAGTGTGAGAGAAGTTCTGTGAGTGTGAGGAAGTGTGTGTGTGTGTCTGTTTGTGTGTGTGTGTGTGTGTGTGTGTGTGTGTGTGTGTGTGTGTGTGTGTGTGTGTGTGTGTGTGAGAGAGAGAGAGAGAGAGAGTAGAAACCATATCTGAAAAGAGGTTATTGTCCAGTTAAGCCCTGAAATGGGGAGGGAGAGAGAGAGAGAACACAGAATTCCATCCCCCATCTAATTCTCTTTCGCTATCTCTTTCTCTCTCTCTCTCACTGTCACTCTCTCTCATTCCCCCAATTTTCCTGTTTTCTGTAGGCCGTGCTCAAGTCTAAATGGATCCTCCAGCTCAGCAGGGAAGTCCAGTGAAAGCTTACACCCGAGCTGCAGCCCAACAGAAACAGATCATTGTTGAGCTTCACGATGTACTAGCGCATAAGACAAAGAAGCTCAGAGAGGCCATCCTCACTCCATGCTCAAGGCTGCATGCACAGATGGTCTTGGATGACACTTCAGATGCAGATGAAGTCCCGTTAGGTGACTGACTGACACTGTGCGCTGATTACCGTGACTGATGCTGATTGGAGTGCCCTCGCATCAGGACCACACAAGAACTAGCGTTGGGGAAAAAGTCAGGGCTGTGCAGAGTAATCGACTTCCCAACGTCTGTGAGGAGCATCCCCCGGCCCAGCACACAGATTCTCCTCGGGATTTATTCGATCCCTCGAAACCAGAAACTTGCCTCCTGACATGATTCAGGCCGTTGCCCTCCTTGACGTGCTCCATATTTTATTTATCCTCCACGCCTCTGCCTGCATGCCTGGGGCAGTGCAGCTTGAGTGCTCCTCAGGCAGCTGCTGGGACCCCCCCATGTCTGACCCTCACCCACACACCCCCTCTACCAGCATCCCCCAAGCCCAAACATCTTCCTCTTACACAGCAGGGGATCCTTAGTCAGACCACACAAGCTGCATTTATTTAAAAGTTAGACGGTTTCGATCAGCTCACGGCTTAAAGAGACACGCATCTCTGCAAAGCCGGCCACTTGGGACAGTCTTTCCTCTGAAGAGGCCATGGGTAACCAGCTACTTTAGGGATGCACAAATCCGGCTTTCTCAATCCCAGTAACAGTACGTAGACATTGGATAATGACTGATTCTGAGCACAGATCTGATATCATTGTTTTTATTAGTGTTTAACAACCACCAAACTGCTGACCAATTGTTTTCAGCTCTCTCCATGCTATGCTAGCTCTCCTTCTAGCCAGAGATCTACGGGCACATTGCTGACACGTGACATAGTACACACACATAGGTGTAAACATAGAAGAAAACAGAATCTAATTGAGTTGAATAGATTGGACGACGTATCACTAATACCAACAGTTCAATTACCAGAGCCCAGTGATCAAATCTATTTTGGTCAGCGCCGTGCCAATATGCAACATCAGTATCACATCCGTTCATCCCCATTCATATACCATTGAGATCTTCAGCTTATAATGTTTCCTTCAAAAGTAAATTGTGAAGATGTCACAATGCTTTGCTTTACTACACAGTGTAAAAGTCACCTTAATCAGTTAAAATGAAATAAACAATTATTATCTTGATACGGTACAGTCATTTTTTAACAATTTGCAAGGCAAAAGGCATCACCAGCAGTGAGCTGTGGCACCAGTGTGTCCAGACGAGAGATTAACATCCCTTTACCCCATCGCAACATGAGACCACTCATCCTAGTAACACGACACCCTGCCCAGTGCCACGGCTGTGACTCACAGCCTCGACAGTGCAAATGACTGGCTCATCCTAATCTCTCTCTCTCTCCCTCTATCTGTCCATTCATCTATGCTTCTTTGTTTGCCTCAGCGTAGGAGTACTCCACCCCAGATCCTGCCCTGATGATGTTCTCAGGTCATAATGGACTCTTGGCTACCCCCTAATCATGGGTGAGGGAGGGTCCTGCCATATGTTGGATAAGCACATTCTGTGTATTCACTGCAATTGATGCCAGAAAAGACCCCACCACAGACCACAGACCTGCAATGCAACATGAGGAGAACTAAGAGTTAGCCCTCTGTCAGGAAAACCCACTAAAGCCCACACGGGACAGGTGCCTCATTCCAGTGCCTCCAACAATGTCTTTTTAAACTGTTAAACAGGAGAAGGAAAGGCTCTGCTACCCCCTACTGAGAGCACAGGGTGAGAGTGTGTGGGTTTATGAGTAGTGGGGTCACACACACTTTGCTACACAGTCCTGTGAAGCCCTCTACAGTGCGAGCTCTGTTCTCTCGGCTCTCTCACACATACTGTACCTGGAGAGACCCTCTCTTGCCTGAAGTCTGATTTGGGGATTAAGTTCTGCTGGACCTGAGTGTGTGTGTGTGTGTGTGTGTGTACGTGTGTTGGGGTTGTTCTGCTGGACCTGAGTGTGTGTGTACGTGTGTTGGGGCTGTTCTGCTGGACCTGAGTGTGTGTGTACGTGTGTGGGGGTTGTTCTGCTGGACCTGAGTGTGTGTGTACGTGTGTTGGGGCTGTTCTGTTGGACCTGAGTGTGTGTGTACTCGTGTTGGGGATTAAGTTCTGCTGGACCTGAGTGTGTGTGTACGTGTGTTGGGGCTGTTCCTGTGGTTTGGCCCTGTAAGCGTGCCTTGAAAGCATACCAGGGATATTGTGCACCACCTGTTCCAACAGGGAGATAATTCCCTAAGACAACAGTGTGGCGATACCCGCTTGTCTAGAAAGTAACCAGGGAAGCGTGCGTCAGTCATACGAGATATGATAGAGAGACAGAGAGAGAAAGACACAGAAACAGAGAGAGAAACAGAAAGAGAATGAGAGCTGTGATCTATTGACACATTACAAAAACACCCACAGCACATGCGTGCTTGACTACATTAGAGAGAGGTTCATGCATATGGTTTTACGCCTGACCTTGCTCCCAAGTAATTAAACTGCCTATTATCATTCTTTTGAGGATTACCAAATTAATCTCAATGAAATTAATTGAGCAATGTATTTTGGTTGAATAACCACTAGGCAAAATATAAAAATTGGTGGTTTACTGCTGAAAATAATTACCCAACCTCTAATTTACAGGAGAATATAAAATTGAATAGTGCATTACTTAAATACAGGCTCTCCTCTTCCTATTTGTCTGACAGCATACAAGAGATGGGTAATATAATCACTGTCCTGCACATGTCTTCAGATATGGTGGACACAGAGAGACGGCTGTGATGAAAAGGCCAAGAGAGCGCTGACACCGAGAAAGCAAGACCACATCTCATATTAAAGAGCCAATACTGGATGTTCTTTGCTGCTGTACGGAGAAATCTAATAGATACCCGAGGCATGACTAGGAGCGAAAACTGATGTGTGTCTAAGATGTCTATAAATTAGGCGTTATTGAGAAGTGATTTCGACTAAAACTGTCAGTTTTGACGCTGAGATGATGCTACTGCTACTGTGAGATGCAAGCAGGGAACAGCTGTGGCTCCAATCAATGTGAGCGCACAAGGAGATGAGGATGTCACTGTCCGTGTGCGCTGTCACAGTTCAGTGAGCAGGGGAGGTCCACTAACAACCTGCCCACGCCGTCTGGAGCTGTCGGACGGAGGATGAGCTGCCGCCGTGACACGTCTGTGATGTCAGACAGATGGCAGCATCTCACGTGCAGGGACACCATGAATGAACACCTCCTTGATCCGTTGGCCCTCATAATATATACAGTACATACATACACACACTAAACTTCTCTCTCTCTCTCTCTCTTTGTTTTTCTCTCTGTCTCTCACACACACGCACACACACATTGGACACATAACACAGGTGACATACAGCATGAACGCACATACAGAAATGGACAGGCACATAAACAAAGGGAAACATATTTAGAAACACATCTGTCAGTGATGAACGTCATTATAAAAAAATAGTGGTTGCCAATCACTTCTTCTGTGTTCATGTAACCATCTACAGTATGTAATTTAGTGTGCATGTACAGTATGTGTGTCTTGTGCATGTGTCTTTCTGTGTATGTTTGTGTGCGTGTGTTTGTGTTTGTGTGTGTGCGCTGCGCGTTTGTGTGTGTGTGTGTGTGTGTGTGTGTGTGTGTGTGTGTGTTTGTATGTCTGTGTGTATGTGTATCTGTTTACATGTGCATGCGTCTATGCATATGGCAAGGAAGGGGCTTCGAGGATGGCCGTACCCTCCTGGGCGAGCTTGGCAGGACTCTCCACGGCACGCCAGCGTGACTTCATTTGGTGCACGAGAAACCAGCGTCTGTGTCAGGGAGGCACAGAACAAAAGGGGAGTCTATTCTGGCATCCACCCGCCACTCACCACCCATCCTCCTCAGTACTCCATTCTCCCCCGGCACACACAACATAGCCGCCTTTATGCACACACACACAACAACACAACACACACACACACACACACACACACACACACTTCACATTAGCACTGGACGGCTCCTCAGCCCCACACTGTACCCCTTCACAACGCCTCTGCAGCCCACTTCATCACACACAAGCCGCCCATTCTTCCTGGCGGGCTCTCAATCTCAGACGGAGTGAATGTCTCAGGATGCTGCTCCTTGACCTTCGATCCCCATGTCCTCCAATGAGCCCACTGTGCCCGTGTCGAACCCGTCTCACGGGAGGTCATACGGCCACAGCTGGCCGAAGACCAGACCCAGAGTAGGCCATGTGCTGAGATGGTCAGCATCACAGGACATAACTGATAAATCTGATAAATGATTTTCTCTCTATGTGTGCATCCCATGCTTGAACACAGCCTAGGGGGGAAGTGAGATGAGAGAATTTAAAGAGACTAATGGAGAGGTGGAAGTAAGAGCTCTTTGCGGTCAGCATAACCGAGAGCATTACATTACATTACATTACATTACATTTGGCTGACGCTTTTTTAACCAAAGCGACTAACAACATGGTAAACAGTAAGCAGGGGGACATATGAGTGCTTGGGCTGAGGAGAACACAACTGAGCAGATGTAGAGGTATATGTTACTGTAAGACTCCATGTGCATGCGTATGCCCTTGTGTGTATGCCTATATAGCAGTGTTTCCCATACATTGACTTATTTGTGGCAGCCCACCACAATATCAACATTGACCACCACTATGGTTTTCCAGGTTGTACTAAATTGTGCTTAAATCTGGTCAGCATCATAATCACGCTGCACTAATTTGTTAAAAACTGTTGCATTCAAGTTAATTCTGCAAACCTAACACTACAAATAGAATTCAATTATGTGAGAAACACTGATGTGTTTGTGTGTGTGTGTGTGTGTGTGTGTGTGTGTGTGTGTGTGGGTGTGTATGTGTGTGTGTGTGGGGGAGGGTGCATCTAACATTTTGTGTGTGTGTGTGGGGATTGTGTGCATGTGTGTGTGTATGCATGTGTGCGCTTGCATGTATAATGTGTGTGTGTGTGTGTGTGTGTGTGTGTGTGTGTGTGTGTGTGTGTGTGTGTGTGTGTGTGTGTGGATGTGTGTGTGTGTGTGTGTGTGTGTGCGTGTGTGTGCATATAATATAATGAATATAATGTTCTTTAGATGCCTGCTAAGATTGCTGACAGTCACCATGATGTATCACTGCTGACTGGAAGAAAAAGACCAACTTTCAGCAATACCAAATGCAGTGGGGGAAACAAAGCCAAAAGGATCCAAAGCAAACTGAAAGAAGCAGAGAGACACCCTCGTTGTGTCTCCCACCCCTCTTCTGGGGCACGGCAGCGTACAAAAAATAAGTAGCGGAGTCGGCCCTGCTAAAGAAGTCAAATCCCCTGAATCTTTCATGAGAATAAACCAGCCAGCCTGATTCCGATGGAGTCGTCAAGCTATATGTACCATTGATTAGCCCATGAATAATTCCGTGCTTTACTGGACGAGTTCCGCTCAGGAAGGAGTTGGTGAATGATTGAGGCTCCATGTAATTGGCCACATTTGTGTGTGTGTTTTTTTTTATGGCTGATGGCTGAATTAAGTGTTGAAATCCAGATGCTGCTCATTGGGTCTTGTGGTCAAACGGGACCAGCCTCTTCCCACCCTGTCCACCTCACCCTGCCCGCCTCTAACTAAATGTGGGATCTAATTGCCTGTTTACCACACCTGGGATTAAGAACACTGTTTCTGCCTTCCACTGACAGCCAAACAATACCAACATGACAAAATAGGGAGACATAATAGGGGGCATAAATGCACACAGCATTACAGTGGACTATCAGCATTTCAGGTCTGAGTCGCATACCTAACATTTGATCCTCAACTTTATACTTTACATTAAAATAAACTATCATCAGCTCTTCATAGTTTACCACATGTTATATCCTCCGCTACCCAAACCCTTCCCTCTCCTCCCTCATTTAAACTGCTTTCCCCTCCACTTTAAACCTTCACCTTTCTTCTTAAACACAATCTTCCACTTCCAACTCCAGCATCCTCTCCCAGATGCCTCAACACAACTTAATACACCACATTAGTTCATGTTGCTAAACTAGTTGTTTAGTGCGGGCTATGTCCACAGCAACGGTAGATGTCTCAACTTCCATAATAGTACAGTTCGTGAAAACACCTAGGTTAATCCAGTGTGTATGGGTTAGTATTAGGAGGTGGAAAGCAAGAGACTCCTATCAAGTGGAGACTTCAACTCACAGAGCGACCCACATTAGAGTGGGAAGCTAGGTGGGAAGGGGCGAAGCAACCACAGAGGAAGTGTCTATCAAAGAAAGACTTTGTTCAAAGAACCAGTTGCAAGGCAGTTGCATTCTTGTCACAAAACACAGACCGAGAAATTCTTGTCTTTGTTCTGAAAAAGCGGTGGTTGCCCAAAGTGTATCTATAATCTGAAATTCACAAAAAAGACGGAGACAGCCCATTCCACCAGGGTGAGTCATAGAAACATCGACTTTGTAAGACACAGTTCTAAGAACAAGTTATTTGAGTTCTCAGCGAGCAACTTCCCGCACTCATATTCGTCTAGTTTACATAACGTTAGTAGCCTACTTGCTTTAAACTGAAAGGCATAAAATGCTAATTTAACCTCAAAGATTTGTCCACATTTTTTGCATTAGGAAACGCCACATCTCTGTAAAAACTAAATGTTAGTAGAACCCGGTAGTGTTTTTGGGGTTGCAGTGCACCTGTTAAAGGGATGTAAGCCGGCTATAGCCTACCCACCTGCCAGTTGCAGAAGACAAATAGTGGGTTTCCCGTTACGGACGAACAGATTTGTACAGCACACTCGCCCCCCTGCATTACGACATGCCCATCATACGCAATGTGGCCCGGTCTGTGCTGTGCACATCCGGATCACGTTGAACGAGGCCCGCTACCTATGTATAACGAATTCGTACCTTGCTCCCCCAATGCGGGCCAGTGTCGTAGGCTACATTCGTTCAAACCCATCACACCAACAGATCGACATAGATAGCTTTCCCCTCGTTTGACATTCTAAATTAGGCGACATCACTTGAGGAAATTAAAGAAAGCCCTATTTGCGTACTGAAGTAATCTCAAGTGAAAAAATCTTACCGTAATTAGACAACGATAACAGGAAAGATCTGGATGCAGGATGTTGCCTCAGTGGCTGTTTTGACTCCCAGCAGATGAGATGCGTACACTACCGATCATGCGCAAGGAGGAGGGTGATGCAGCGCACATCTGATGCTCCGTGGAGGAGAGGAGCCGACGGGATTGTCAGATAACAGGCGCGCCTCTATCCCGATGTGGGGTATTCGTCAGCGTAGCTAACCGTCTGGCGCTCTCTCCTATCGCGTCAGGACGTGCTCAGCGCAACTGTTTCCGTCATTAGTGTCTCAGATCGCCCTCTCTCTTGCTTTCATTTTGAGGGACACTTTCTCTCTCTCTCTCTCTCTCTCTCTCACACACACACACGCACACCCTCTCTCTCCACCCCTCACTCATCCAGCATGCTCCAATCCACTGCTTTCATTCACTGGTGCACACGGCAGCACCAGCCCCTCCCGACTCACCTTCGTTGTCTCCTCCGATTGAAATGAATAAGAGAGAGAGGATAACGGTATTGTTCGGCCCTTTGTTGCCGGTCCTCGTCTCCCCTGCGTACTGAATCATGTGGATGGGGGGTAGGTGGATGTACGCCCTTCCCCCCTTCCCACCTCTCCAATCTGCAACAATATGCTCCTAACACACGCAATCACACAATTGGGAAGCACACCCGCGCCCACCAACACACACACACACACACACACACACACACACTCACACAGCATGATTTTCGTGTCTCACACAATTTCACAGAAGCTACACCTGGTGCCTGAGAAACGATTGCTCACACGTTTTCTCGAGGTGACTTATTAGCACCCAGTGCCCACATCACATCATGTAACACCTATTGGTCCTGTGGTATTATACTAAATTCACAACACGACAGGCACCACAAAATTAAACCAAAATGATTACAAAGTATGTGTGGCAAACAAAGAAAAAAACAACTGTTTCTTCACAAACCATACAGAACACATACAACAAATAATAATAATAATAATAATAATAATAATAATAATAATAATCCAGTGTTTTTAACTTTTACTTTACATCTTATTTTCCATTTTTAATCATTAGCAGTATTGGTTTTATAACGTTTAATTGTGTATTTTATTACCTTTATGGTGTGTTTTAGTAACCTATGTATTTTAATTGTGTTTTATATTTCTATATTCTATTTTCATTTGTCCCTCATGTATTTTTTGTATTATTATTATTATTATTATTATTATTATTATCATTATTATTATTATTATTATTATCTGCTACTCATGCAGATATGTTAGGTCAACATAATGGTTCTCAAGCATCAAATTAAAATCTATGCAAAGTCAGTTTAAAGTCAAATGTATTTGAGGAAGAGTGTAAGACTATAGCAAATGCATTGGACAGTGTGCTGTTATGGATTCTGCTCTAATTAATGAAATTTAGTCTCCCACAAGTGAGAAAGCCACCTAATGAAAAGCTGGTTGACTTGTCGGGCTGCCACAGGACAGATGTTCAGTTCAGATCTGAATGACCTTTCTGACCCCTCTACTTGGACAACTGCTCTGAGATCAGCACCAAAGGGCAGAAAGCCAGGGTAAGATAATGGACGCTATCAGGGGAAGTCGCCAAGGCAATGAATTCAATAAAGAAATTCAGTCAGACAGACAGACTGCCCTGTGCATGGAGATGAGTGAGATGTATCTGGCCTTGAGAAAAGATCCAGTTACCGTAATGGAATCAGAAATGTAGTAAGATGACTCCAAAAACTCTAAATGTGCCATGTAGCTTTACAGTACAGGACTGGAAGATTATGGCTGTTTTTCACAAAATAAGGTAGTTGCAGAATGTATCATATCATGTGCAACACAATAAATTATGAACGAAATGTGCAGAATACAGATTAAAAGATAATGCACATTTTTCAGTGTGCATTATCTTTGTATCTGTATTCTGCAGAGGTCAGTGTTAATGAACGTCTTTAATGGAGTCGGTTTCCGTTGCGTGGCTACTACAATTCCCACTTATCTTAATGATTTCATGACCTGTTCTCTTTTTCTACTTCTGCTGCTGTCTCTCTCATTCTCTCTCACATTTTGCATGGATAGTTAAGAGCTTCATGAGTTCTCAGTTCAGCTCAGTAACTACTTGAGCAGGATATTTTCCTTTATATTTTATGTCTTTGGGAGATGACATCCTATCATACCAATGCTTATAAATACTTGATATATGGATCTCATACTGTACACATAAAATGTGTAAGCAAATTTGATCCTGAAATGAAATAAACCATTTGTATATTTACTTGTAGGCAAGAAAGGGACTGACTATTTAAAATCCCCTATTCTAATTACTTCTTGGGCTGAAATGTTGCATGGAGTTGATGTTCTTATTGAAACCACACCCATGCAAAATGCAACATATCCAGACAGAGTGACAGCCAGACATGGGTACTACAGACATTGTCAGATGACACGAGGAGTGTCCCGTTCCGGGAACGTTCCTCCCTGTCTGCTGTTCTCCTCTCCGGGCTCATGCGATACAGCCGGGAGGATGCTGCCTGTCGTCTCAGTGTGGACTCCCTTGGGAAGCCCCCCCCACTACCCACCTGCCCTCCCCTCGCCTCCCTGCCCCAGACGACTCTCACAGGTCGTATTCATTTTCATATTAGCAGCTCACACCATGCAACACAAAACACATCTCACCCAGGACCATCAGGAACCATATGTTTCTTGTCTGCTGGTTGTTGGAGTTGTTTGTTTCTCTCTCCATGAACTGCAGCAGTTTATTCACTAATCATCACTGGTTTAGCTCTCTCTTTTTTAGGACTAAGAAAGAAAAATAGAAATCTTATTATCCAAATTCACTTATTTCAAAATGTTTCAGAATTTCAGAATTCAGAATTGTTACTCAGAGCTTAGGGGGACATTATTATAATAAAGCAATATCTCCTTCATAATACACAAATATGATGATTCAGAAAACAGCAGTGAGACATCCACAGAAGAAGACATAAATATCTCAACAAATTTCAGTGATGTACTACACACATATCTGAGGATAGTTCAATATCTTCAACAATATATACATAATATAATATAAGGGAATATGTTATCATCACCATCATCAACAACATGTTATCATCATCATCATCATCTAAATAAACCCATCCCAGAGTTGAGTTGCAGTATGTACACTTTTGACCACACTTTTCTATGTCTTTTCCTTTGAGGAAAACCTTTTCATTGTATGCTCATTCTGCACCGCATTAATGTCTTTTGATAAGTAATGGGTGTACACATGGCCACATTATCTTGGTCAATAAATGCTTATGATGTAATCCTCTGTTCTTGGCTATTAATGACAGAGCCATGATTGAGCCTTGGGCTGGATTTCCCTAAAACTCCCAGTGGGAAGGAAAGCCTTCTGTTGCCGTAAAGGATCAATACGTTTGATTCCTTAGTGATGCCTAAAAGCCCACCGAAACCCAAGTGCTTTGCCCCACTGCTGTCAGGGTTGACGGATGACAGGCAGGATGACATCCCGTCACCACCGATCCCCTGGAAGAGACTGCAGTCTGTCAGAAGCGATAGCGAGCAATCATTTTTGGGCTGGAAAAAAATGGGCTTTCATGCGGTAACCTTCTCTCTTCCTCTCTCTCTCTCTCTCTGTCTCTTTCCTATGCGCATATGCATGCAATGCAAATAACATATGTGCATAGGGGCAGCCGTGGCCTACTGGTTAGCACTTCGGCCTTGTAACCGGAGGGTTGCCGGTTTGAACCCCGACCAGTAGGAATGGCTGAAATGCACTTGAGCAAGGCACCTAACCCCTCACTGCTCCCCGAGCGCCGCTGTTGATGCAGGCAGCTCACTGCGCCGGGATTAGTGTGCTTCACCTCACTGTGTGTTCACTGTGTGCTGAGTGTGTTTCACTAATTCACGGATTGGGATAAATGCAGAGACCAAATTTCCCTCACGGGATCAAAAGAGTATATATACTTATACTTATACATGCACACACACGCACACACACACACACACACACACACACACACACACACACACACACACACACACACACACACAGGTGTGCACAATCCCATCTCCTGCTCTTAGTCAAATGGATGACATTACAAAGATAACATTTCTGCTCCCTGAAAGAAGAGACGTGCCACTCATTCTGAGTGAAGAATTCTGTTGAGAGGTTCTTTGACTAGTTGAGTTTCACTTTTCTTCCTCCTCCCTTCATCCACCTCCTCTCTCCACCTCCACCGCAGCTCAGGGACCATTAGCATTTAGATGGCTGGTTTTATTTGGACCCTCTCCTCCCTCCCTCCTGGGGGGAGGTATCGCTTGGGGCAGACAGTCTGCAAGAGAGATGCTCCGAGGCCTGGACAGAAGCCCCCAGTGCCTGCTGCCTGGGATGGGCATGACTGCGTTTTAAGAGCTGGTGCTCCGTCCATGCCGTATGAGAGCAAAGCTAAATCCCTGCGCTTCAGCCTGACATAGAAAAACAGTGGATAACAAGGGCACAGCTCAGTGCAAGGCAGCAGAACACACAATGTGACTAGTACTGCTTCAAAAGTCTGTGCAGAGTTTAAGGGATGCACTGAATGTACTGTAACTTGTTTTGTTCAGCACAGTAGAGTCAGCATATGATCGTCTGGGATTCATACTATAACACTGCTATAACATTACTTGGATTGATACTATAACACTGCGATAACATTACTGGGATTGATACTATACCATTGCGATAACATTACTGGGATTGATACTATACAATTACTATAACATTACTGGGATTGATACTAAACCATTGCGATAACATTACTGGGATTGATACTATACCATTGCGATAACATTACTGGGATTGATACTATACCATTGCTATAACATTACTGAGATTGATAACACTGCTATAACATACTATAACATTCAAACACAAACACATACAATACGCTGTGGCCATTACCGATGAACAGGTGGCCTCTGTAATCCTCCTCCATTAGACATGCTGAACTGACTCAACAGACAGCCCTGTGTAGTGAGTGTGTGTTTCATCTTTGACATGGATACAGTCTTGGCCGTACTGGACTGATGACTGAGGTAGAGAAGAACATGGAACAGATGTTAAAAACTGGACATCAAAACTATGGTCGATGTCTTATTGTTTATTGTTCATTGTTGGATATTGGTACACATTGGCATTGGCACTATACTGGACACTTTTTTGCAGTGCCATTAAGGAGCCATAAAGGAGCACCCGTCATCTTTATTAGGGTTTAAAATTAGGCAATGGCAACAACATAAATTGTACACGATAACTCTGAATGATGAATACAACTCTGAAAGAGTTTAAGCAGATCCAGGGCAAATATATGCTGGTTGTTTAGTTTATAAAAGTTTGAAAGAAACCTTTAGAGTCAGCTGTTTGTATGCCCTGAGGGGAACTCAACGCAATCCCATGAGGAGCCCTGGGTGAAAACATCCTCTTTGGATGCAGAAAAACTTCATAAGGGGCTTCTAATGTGCAGTGGAGTACACTGGCCTAGAGTAAGACAACCTTGTAGGAAATGTAAAGTTAAAATATATAGAAGCTAGTGGATCAGCTTCAGCATGGCCGTAACTGGGATCAGTGTATAAAGCTCTAGTCTGCCAACTAGTTTTGCAATATGTAATGGACAATGGGGATGGGTTAAAAATTGATACTGGACAAATTAGCCAAAAGAAGCATAAATGTAAGCAAAGATGTCGCTTACAGCACCCATATTGCAACATTTCAAAGAAAGGAATCACCACCCTCTTAATATCTGAAAAATCTGAGTTCAGCCATGAACCTACTTTCTCCTACACCTCTGTCTCTGCAAAATGGAGTCTAGCCTTCCTTTTGGCAGGGAACTTCAAAGTCTGAAAAAGTGTTTGACAAACTGCCAGGGAGACTGAGACTTCTAATGTCTCCAGGTCCAAGCCAGTTGTATGATCGGTGTGCCACCATGGCACAGCACCAACAGGGGCATAGACAGGAGGGGAAACATCTATCTTATCAATTGACAGGGAAAGAGTTTTTTTTTGTGAGCCAGCCTATTTCTAATTACCACTCTGAGAAGATGACCGTGAAACTGATGCCAGAGTAGAACAGCATCTTCCTCTAGGGCAACTGAATGTTTATCCTCATGATAAACATTCACAGCCTTATATCTTTGTTCTGAATTCAACAACACTCATTACACAGCTTTAGCCTTTTTGTTTTGTTTTGAAAGGCTTTGTTGAACCCTGGGTGCTGCTAAAATGCTTTGAATCTTTATGAATCATCATTAATGATATGCAATGCAACAATTATACAGTGTACACACTATGCAGGCACAGCATATGTTTACAGTACAGATGGCTGGTTTTTTCACAATGTGAGACCAATTAATAGGAAACTCTGTAGCCTGCCAATCACATTGGCGATGAATGACAGGGAAAAGAAGAGGGAAACAGACGCCCGACAGATTATGTGTACCTAAGCCCCACCAACCCCTCACACCCCAAACCCCCACCCCACCAACTCCTACTCCCACTCACTTACTTTGATTCCCCTCAACACACAGCCCGTCTTATCTCAGTGGATGGCCCTCATGGGACTGGACCCATTAAAGGCCATTACCCGACAGAGGGAACACGAGAGGACAGGACCATCGATCCTGCAGGCGGGGTGGGCCACTCCATCACTCGTCTGTTGGCCCTTCCTCAGGAGGTCTGACATTTCCAATCAGCCGTCCGAAGTTTGGAAGTGACATTGACTCGTGTCGCGAGACAAAGGCGGACTTTGTGCATCCATCTGGTAACAAGGTTTTGTGCCAAAACTTCATTGCCTGCATCCCTGACTGGCACTCTCCCAATCACACACACACACACACACACACACACACACACACACACACACACACACACACACACACACACACACACACACACACACACACACACACACACACACACACACACACACACACAAACACACACACACACACACACACACACACACACACACACACACACACACCACCACACCACCACCACCACCACCACCACCACCACCTTCATCCCCTCCATGCTCCATTACCAAATAAAACCAAGCTCTTGTCTCAAGCTCTTCAGAGAACCAATGGGGAAGAAATAAATAACTGAGAGAATAGTTAAGTGAATTAATTTCATAAAGCACTTCCTCTTTGGAGTGGTGGCGTGCTGTGTGCTCCTCAGATGAAAGCAATTTGCCGACGCTGCATATCAACCAACACCGCCCCCCTCCCAAAAAGGGAAGCGGCATTTCCACGGGCGACGGCGGTGCTCTGCTAAGTTAAAAGCGAGACCCATCTCAGAGGTGATTATTATGCCTGACGGAGCCAAGCAGCCCCTGAGACTCCGCTCCAAACACCCAGGATTCCGTCTCACCGTTCCGCTGTAAACGCTTAAGAGGCCGACTAATACAGATATCAGTGACTCCACTCCTTTCACACAAAGTCGACCACACATTCCATTTGAAGAGATATCTTACGGGGTTTTGGAGAGGGGGAGATCAGCACACTGTGATTAGAACAGTGAGAGCTGATTATCAATTAGTTGTAATTATCAGTGTGTGGAGATTAGAGGGATGTTCTGGGAATGAGAAGTGGCAGTGCTCTCCACACAGCTTTCAGAGCTGGAAGGCAAATAGATTGGTCCATTTAATTTTGGGAAAAGATGGAGCGTTGCTTGCCCAGGGAGGGTGGAATATGGATGACTCACAGGCAAGTGTGTAAATTAATCACAAGACCAAAGTGCCAGGTCTCACCATTAATTAAACATGCTTTTAGGTAGAGCATGGTGCTTTTACTTAGCAGAAATGAAATTAAACATAATTGCCAGGGAGCAGCAGCAGGATATTGCTGAAGAACAAACAATGGGGTAATGGTGGAAGAGCACATTTTTTAAGTTCAAAACACCTAATCAAACAAATTAAACTAAATGTAAAAATGTACTCACACAGTTCACCATAAACAATAGGCCTACAGTTGGGAAAAAGCAGGGAAATGAAGGTTCCAACCATGAACCTGTTAAAATCCTAAACTAAACAAATCTATTTGGTTATTTTTTTACTAGTTGATACATGTAAATGTAACAGCTAGCTGATAGATGCAAATGGAACAAAATGAAAAGTATAACTTACATGTGTCTCCAAGTCTGAGTGCATTTTGATTCCCACGGCCAAAGTGAAAAGGGCGGATGGAAACAGCAGTTCAAAAAGACAGTGGCGACAAGCAGTAGTTAATCTTGTAAATTCCATATAAAGATAGGTTACAGTAGCCTATATTTGTTTTCGTCTTGATTTTTATTAGTTGTGGAGCGTTTCATGAGCTAGCAGATAAAATGTGTGCATTTCCTCCAACAAAAAACAAATGCTCTCTTGGCAGTAAATAACACATGTATTGTGTTAATTTATCCAGAGGCATGAGAGATAAAAGATTTGACACATCATGTGTTAAAATGCTATTTACACAGCAATATCTGTTGTTTTTTTTGACATATCTGTTTTTGCAGTGTCAAGACTCCAAACACTAAGGAAGGTAGGCCTATTTCTCAGTATCCTTGTTCTCTTACTTTTTTGTTCAGATATTTTCTTATGGGCTATTTCTTCATTTATCAAGGGCAGAGAGTTCCAAATAAACAAAATAAAGCCTGAAACAGAATGAAGCAAAGAAAGCCTAAACACAGAGCACACTCCATTTCATATCATGTAGGCTAGTCAATGTGTACAAAAGTCTAGAAGCATTTTTGCATTCACATTTACATGTCTCTAACTAGTACACTCTAAAATGCTAATAAAAAATATATTATCTTCACATCCTAAAGCGTATAGACTTAATATTTAACATGCAATGAGACTTGTGCAAACTACTTTCATTTTATACCTAAAAGCCTTATCACAAAGTTGTATCACACCGACTGTATGTCACACACTAAAATAGACATCAGTTAGAACATAATCTTTGTATTGACATTTTAACAATGTAATGTCTATTCAACATGATGCAATACAGGATGTATATAAAAATAATAAACAGACAGGATGTATATAAAAATAAGACAGAAGCAGATGGCCAAACTCAGTGGCTTAACATGAGGAGAACCCCTTCACACAGGGGCTCAAGAAGCAACAGCCAGTGGCCGAGCTAATGAAATGTAAATCTGGGGAGAGAGTGTGGATCGTTTTAAGAGGTGTGCTTAATTAATAAAAGATGGGCTTGTTTTAGGCTTCCCTCCCCTTCATTCCCTCTCTCCCCCGAGTGCGCACCCCCCACCCCACTCCACCCCACCCCAGAGAGGGAAAGGGTGGTGGGTGAAGAACAAGGGTAGGGGAGGAGCACTCCCTCTCTTTTGACATGTGAGCTAATTGCCATACAGTGGCTTCAGCCGGACAGCTGGGCTGGGCAGTTCATTAAGGGGCTTTGCTGTGGCGGGTGTAGAGGCAGGGTCCTCAGGGACGCAGGAAGAGAGAGAGAGAGAGATAAAAAGGAAGAGGGATGGAGTGAGTTGAGGGGGGGGGGTCTGGACCTTCCTCTCCCCCCTCTGGTGTTACAGTGAGGGGTCAGCGGCTGCCCCTGTTCCCCTGGTCTGATGCCTTAAGTAACATTAATAATTGACAGCGCACAGTGAGCGATGGAGGCTGTGGCTTTTAAGTGGCGAGTGAAGCTCAGCTCTGCCCTCTATGACAAATGAACAGTAATGTGATTACACAAAAAGAAGCTTCCCCCCCAAATGCTCGCTAAAAGTCTCTCCCTGACAAATGATTGACTTAGGAATGACTTCAGATTGTGTCTGGAAGATGGATTGGCACGCGTTGCATCAGTGTCAGGCATCCCATTGCTGTCTCACCTCGCACGATTCAGGCGTCACATGGATTTAACTTCACCAGTAGTTTAGTTCTGTTGTGCACTTGGTAATACTGCAGTGCGAATACTTTGGCAACTCTAAGGTCATTCATATTGTTGCAGACTTTGATATTGTTGCCAGTGCATGCTGCATGCGACACCTACACTTTCTGATGGTTATTGTGTAATGAGTTGTGGCAGCGAGAACGCTTTAGCAAGTGATGAATGATGTCATTAAGGTATTTTATCAGTGCTTGACTGATGGTTGATTTTAGTTATTTTATCTATCTACATGTCAGTGTGTGTGTGTGTGTGTGTGTGTGTGTGTGTGTGTGTGTGTGTGTGTGGGTGTGGGTGTGTGTGTGTGTTGAGCAAGAGATGGAGGTGGTGTGTGTTCTGGGGGGAATTATCCAAAAAGCACTCTGAGAGATTGGAAAGTGTCCGGAATGGTCCTGAAACTGGACCATTGTCATCCTGACAATAATTGACCTTGCCACAGTCCTGATTGATGGTTTACGGTTTATGTAGAAGAGAGTGTATGAGTATACGTCTCCATGTATTCATATCACTCTTTGTCACCCCCAAACTTGTATGCTATTACCACACAAATGTATTTAGTTAATGATCATGAATGCTTAAATAAATGTTTGTAATTAAGGTTTGTTATTTTAGATTCTACTAATATCATAATTAATATGAAGACATAATTGGTGAGGTTGTTTGCTGGTGTAATCAGTCCCCTGATAACTCTCTATTTATGTCATTATCTCCCGTATGAGACCAGAAAGCAGAGGAAAGTTAATTAGTTTAAATACTAATTCCGGCTTGCTGCATAAAGAAACTTTTTTTAATAACGTTCAACATCGCAAAACCTCATTGGCTAATTCCCATCCAACTCAATTATCAAATAGAACCACCATTTAAGTCAACATTTACAGAATATAATTGACACAAGGCACACAAGTAAGTACGCAGTGTGTGTGTGTGTGTGTGTCCTGCGTTTGTCTCCTTTCCTGTTTGCAAAACCATGCTCCCACTCGATTTGAACCTACTCAGGTAGGTTTTATTTCCCCTTTTCCATGGACTATGTAGCTACTGACTATGTATCCATGTTATGTATAATATTAGCATTAACCATGCAGTATTAAACTAATACACTAATGTCTGTTTGGTTAATGACAGTAGTGCATGGTGTATCCTGCATTACATTTTAGTGAACAGGACGTCTAGCACAGTGACAAGATTAGCCTAAAATGGCATGGATATAAACAAGATGATCCACCTATTCCAAATAATGCAAACAAAATGTTGAAAGCCTTTGGTTTTTTAACCCGAATAATTCTCTGCTTACTCTCATAGCAGACAAACATTGCATTTGGTGTTGTGTACAAAATGGTACAGAAATGATTCAGTACCATTTCTTAATACAAAAGCCACCGAATAATAAAATAGGCATAGAGCAACAGCCTAAATCTGCAATGACATTTGACGACATTCAGGCCAGTAAAATTGTTGCCCTTGAAGTCTCTCATGACTAATGCATGCTAGTGCTAGCCAAGAGCACTCTGGAAATTAGGAGGTTAAAATATCCACATTAAATAAGTTTTTGTGTGACTGGGGCGAAGTGAATCATCTATAAAGCAATATAAATCACAGAGCCAGGGAGGTCTTGGAGAGTGTGCCAAGTCTGACCTGGAGCACTCTCGGAGATTAGATCTGAAAGGCCACAGGGTCCTGTGGACACACTGGGACACTGGGTCTGCCCGGCAGGACTCATAAGGAGCGTAAAACACCTGCATCTCGTCAAGGATCACAAAAGGGCGGGCGGACGAAGATGACATCCTTTGTGTTTCTGCTCCACTGAGGCTTACTGGGGGGTCTCATATTTCCCCGATTTTCTACATATCGATAAATTAGGCTACATGCATTCATGGTCAGCGGATGCATTGAAAGTATTAACGGCTCTAATGAATAGAGTGCAAGTAATAATATAAAAATGTTAATATGATCCCTGCATATTTTACTGACATAAACAGACACATTTGTATAAATATGACAATACAACAAGAGTTTGTCTCATATTTGCTGTATATCTCCAGTGTGATAAGAAGATATATGAATGCATAATTCATGATGCTTTCTTTCTTTGTGTTAAATGGGGACTCATATTTAGCTAGACCTTTGCTAGAGTTTTGAAAGCTGTGATATTTCTATTTCTAACTGAACTGCAACTGCAATGATTCATACATACACTGTATTGTGAAATAACTTAGATCATTATAGGGCAGATTCGTTTGTCTCTATCTGGACTTTACAATGAAATAAACTCAGCCTAACACCACTGAAAATTCCCACCTTATTAGGCACAATGCACATATTTTAAGTGTTTTAACTTGTAATCTGTATCAAACAACTGCATAGAACAAAGGGTATGCGATCAACAGGGACAATGAAAGACAAAATACTTAGTTTAGAGAAAATGACATAGCTTTACTATAAAGAAAGGCGTTTCTAGCAAGTTGCAGCATCTCATCATACACGCATACATGGTGAATATGGTAATATGCCATTTACTTAGCTTTGACATAACATACAAACACTGGTTGCCCAAGAAGCAGTACTTCAAAAGCTGTTCCCACACACTTGACGGTAAAAATGTGAAACAGAAATCCTTACAAATAAAGTTGAAAAAAGAGCCCAACGTCGCTGTTGATGCATAAAAACACTCAGACTTTGTGATGGAGTATGTGGCCTACTTGTGTACATCCTAGTTTTGCAAAAATGAACTCAGCGTAATCATAAGAAAAAAAAATAAACATTTACAATGATGTTATGAATACACGTTTGAAAGAATCCACCAGTGGAGAACACAGCAAAAGACACAGCTCCTGCTCAACAGATGTTGAGGTTATCCACATGTTGAATCATGTCCACTGGAGAACAAGTGAAGAACACGGACATCATCAAGCCTAACCACGTCACAGAAAGAGGCCAAAGCTTGGATGCATATTTGAAAAGAATTCCACTGAGAATTCCATCAACCTTGAATGCACTAGGATTTAAGGAGGGTTATGTGAGGATGATGACATTTTATTTTGCTATTATTAGTGATGCTCCTCTGCGTATTATGGATTATGACCACATGTGGCACCATGCCTTGGTGCCCGAGTGCCCCCTGAAGGACATAACAGGAGGGACAACATTCACAGACTCACCAGAGAAGAACAAAAGAGAACGTCACAAGGTTCATAGTGGCAACAGTTGAAAGTATGGTATATGACTGAGGTCTGGGAGCGTTTCTGCAACACAGTTTGTTGTTGCAGGTGTGACAGTAGCACGTGAGACATCCTATAAGCTGACCAGCTGGAGGTACATGTAGAAGTCATTGGAGGGTGGTGTCAGGCTGGCAGGTGGAAGGCAGAGGGCCTCAGAAAGACACGGTCGAGGAAAAAAAAAAAAAAAAAACATGTGGGCACTTCCGTCCTCTTTAGTGGGTGTGGCTAGAATGCTACTTTACAGTGACTAGAGTATTTGCTATTTACATTGCCAGCAAACATCCCTCACAGGCTCTTGTTTGAAAGAGAGTGGGAAAGAGCTCGGATGTGAGAACAAGGACACAAATGTGTGTAAGGATTGGACAGTAGAAACAAAGCCCTGGGCCATTCCCGGGTGTGGCTGTCTCGGCGAGGTCTGCCTTGCTGGACTCGCCAATGTCAAGAGCATCCCTCCGCTTATGCACCTAGCCTACATTAGATGTATTTACATAGAATTAAACAGGACATCTTTTGGGTCTTAATTTATGTTAAATAAATAAACAATATATCATTTTTCTGTGTTGTGTAAAAGTTATATTAAATAAATTCTAAATATTAACACGTAATAACAGTAATACAACAATAATACTAGAAGAGCAGCAGAATAAACGGATAAAACATTTTCACTGTGACAGTGAGTGGCATTAGTTTCACTGCAAGAAAAAGAAAACAATTCTAGCCTTCAACAGTTATTTGATGAAAGGCTATATTAAACTGAGCCATTCTTGGATGCTATTGGTGTGTTTGTAGCTCTCTGCAGTGGCAATATATCCAAATTCGAAATTCGATCAATTAAATATTAATAAAATTCTATTATGTTATAAATAAAAATAAACACAAATATACAAACTGTCATTTCAGTTCCAGCTCTAAGGAAATTGGGTGAGAGAGAGGATGAGAGGTGCTCTTGATGGGGAAGCGGGATATCATTTGATGGATTGTTGCAAGTTACCATAGTTACGTCAACATCCCTGTGCTTTCACCCCACTCTAGAGAATTCCTGTGTCTGGCGGGAGGGTGTGTTTGGGACCTGTCCATATGTGTATCTTGACATCAAAGGAGCACAAGCAACCCAGTGTTTTTGTGTCGTATGTGTTTCAAGTCATCCTCTAAATGGTCAACACGTGTGTAACTTATCACATTACTTCAAAACCCTTTTCCCCTAAATAGTGAAAGATAGTTCATTACATAAATATTCTCCCCTAAAAATATTTGGACAGAAATATGACAACAAATCTGATTCCAACAATTGCTTTTTCTTTTTTTTTATCACAAAGCCTTTTTCTTCACCTAGCAACACTGCGGACCGAACATTGAGCACACAATGCAATGCTTATGCCTAAGGCTCCTGGATGTCAACCAAACTTGCAGTGTGAACAAAGGTCTGAAATAGAACAGAGGAGACAGACCCAGAGTTAAGGGGCTGTTTTTAGAACAACAATCACAGACGCATTTGAATTTAGCATTTGAGTATGTGAACACGCCATTTGGGCTAAAGCACGCTCCTCTTGCCTGACCGTTCATTGTCTTTTGCACTAATATACTAACATGCTTCAAAATAATACATCTTTTAGTCATTTACAAGTCAGACCATTTTTTCTCTGTCTGAGAAGAAGTTTTGTGTCAGTGGTTATAGATATAACCTTTTGCGAACCAGAAAAAAACACTGCGTTCGCCGTGTTCATAAAATGTCTCCATAAGATGCTAACAAAATATGAACAGTGATCTAAGGCAGGGGGAATGGAGTCAACAGTAGTGGGGAAAAGAACAGGTGATTCTTTAAACCCCATAGACCCACAAAAACATGACATATATAGTGAATATATAGTGCATAGTTTTTGCAGGGCACAGGAAAAAAGGGTGTGCCAGCACTGTTTCTTTTTTTATTCTTTTTCTACAGCATTCATGTATATTTATGAACATAATCCATCACCAGAAGCCCAACCGGATAAACAAAAACAAAACAAATCTCTCAGTGCAGAAATATCAATATGATAAACATATCTGCCCACATGCAGTCCTTCCGCTTGCCCACTGCTGATATGTCACTAAGGGCTTCTGGGTTGCGTAGTTGTCTTTATTGCAAAAGAGGGGCAGGTGAGCAGGTGGTGGGGGGTGGGGAGGATTTGAAGCAGGATTTCTTGGGGGGGGGGGGGGGGGGGACAACAAAAAACAAACTCAAATCAAATTAATGCTTAAGCCACAAAGCTTGAAATTAGGACGTCCTCTCGGCTTCTATCCCACCCCGCTGAAGCTCGCTCGGAGTCAGTGTGTGTTTGGAGCGGGGGGAGGGGAGAGGGGGCCCAGGGAGAAGGAAGGAGGCAGGTGCTGCTCTGACGTTGCCTCAGCAATCCTTTTCTTGTTGTTCCTCCCCAAATTGTTTATTTTTTTCTCCAGCCCCAAGATGGTAGGCCGTTGTCCTTTTTCGTCCTTTTCTGTTTGTCTGGTTGAGCATCGGTGCTACTGTATCCTGCACCCCCCCACAGTGACCCACTACTGAAGAAGCGTCACTCCCCCCCACCCCCCCACACGCATGTGTGACTGAATTAATATTTCTCTCTCTATTTTACGTGTTTTGTGTGTGATAGCACCCTGTGTCCACTAGGAGTCGCCCTGAGCAGGCAGGGGGGGGGGGGGGGGGGGGGGGGGCTATGCCAGGGAGTAGATAGCGTTAACGGGGGAGGTGGCCTCTGAGCTCTCATTGCCCTCCGTCTCTTCCTTGTCCTTCTTAACGGTGTACTGGCCAATGAAGGAGCCGTCCTCGTTGAACTGGCCATCGCCCGCCCTCATGGCTGATCCACCAAGCTGTCATCGTCCCTTCACATTCAAAGCGACTGACTCCCTGCAGCTCTTGTTGTCCTTCACATGTAAAGGGGTGTCAAAAGAAGAGTGAAAGAGAGAGAGAGGAGTGGAATATCAAGAGAAGGCAAGGAGTAAAAGAGGAGGGAGAGAGAGAGAGGGGAAGAAGAGAGAGAGAGCTGGGGGGGAGAGAGAGAGAGAGAGAGAGAGGGGGAAAGAGAGAGAGAGAGAGAGAGAGAGGGGGAGAGAGAGAGAGAGAGAGAGGAAAAGGAGAGAGAGAGAGGGAGGGGAGGGGGGAGGGAGGGGAGGGGAGAGAGAGAGAGGGGAGAGAGAGAGGGGAGAGGGGAGAGAGAGAGAGAGAGAGAGGGAAAGAGAGAGAGAGAGAGAGGAGAGGGGAGAGAGAGAGAGAGAGAGGGGGAAAAGAGAGAGAGAGAGAGTGGGAGAGAGAGAGAGGGGGGGGGGAGAGGGGGAGAGAGAGAGAGTAAAAGAGGAGAGAGAGAGAGAGAGAGAGAGAGAGAGAGAGAGAGGGTGTGTTAGTGTTAAGGGTTTCAGGTGCAGAAGCATATATAGCTCAGAAAAGCCTCATGCTGGGATGTTAAGTGAAACTCTTTAGTCAGTGTATCAATGCTCAAAATAAATATATGCTTTGCATACAAAGCATTCTGCTGGTACGTGCACACACACACACACACACACACACACACACACGAACACACACACACACACACACAGATATGCACATTTCACATTTTCCACCCCCCCACCCGTCTCTGTCAAAGACACACTAGTATACTCTTGCACACACCCATTTTCATCATCTTCTTCTTCTTTGCTTTGCTGACTGCGAGGAGAGGAGAGCACAGAGGAATGAGAGGAAGCGTGGTGGTCATTGAGCATTGGCTGACCTGACCACAGGACTTACCTACAGCACACTCAACAGCCTTACAAAACGTACGTATAGTTTGAGTCATCTCAAACACTGTAACTGTAATTGCATTGACTGTAAGACTGCAAGACTGTAACCACAATTGCATTGACAGTCCAGAAGAACTATGCACAGCATGAACTGCCTACAAATGGCCACCACAGCAGAGAGGGTTAAAGCGGAGCTAGTAATCAAGGATCTTTGACCACAGTCTACGTAGACTCAAGGGGCCCTCCATTTCCTTCAATGTTCTTGTGTTCAGGAAGTTTTGACCACTGGTTAAAGATCGACTAAAGTGAATTCAAAAGATTTGCTTGAAAATGCTTGGAAATAGTTGGAAAACTATTCCTGAAAATGTGTGAAAAAGACTGTGTGTACTGATGTAGTAGCTGCAGTTCACTGCATCTATTTCACATCTTTTGTGGAGCTGGACCATGAAATATTTCAGCATGTCTGAGATTAGAATTTTTGGGGCGGGCATAAAATATATGCCCCATCACACACACAGGCCGTACAGGCCTTGTTTAGCATAACTTCCCTAACTTCCCTAAAATGTGCAGAACAGCTTAGTGTCCTTATGTTGACTGGAAAAGATGACGAGGGGAAGATTGGGCATTTTGATTGAGCATGGTTTCAGCGCCTTCAGTGGACACTTCACTATTTGGAAACCTAACTTTATAAAAGTTACATGCGTAGGTGTTGATTTCTATTCATTCAAATGAATTCAAAATGTACTGTGGAGTGATAAAACACATTATTTGTTTAAGCTTTAGTCGATCTTTAAAAGTAAATGTATGCTGATCTCCATTGCAGGAGGCAAAAAATCCATCCAAATTCATAATCCAACTAGCACCTGTGATTCTCTAAAATCAACATCATAAGCTAAAGCCACAGAAAACAGATGCAAAATTGAAGATATAAATTATGACTAGGGCTAGATTACTCTCTGTAGAGATGGAGAGAACTTCTTCTGCAGGATTCAACGACTGTCGGGGAGAAAAAAGTTTATTTGCCTTTAAGCTATGCTTGCTTCCAGTGATGATCTCATCACTTCATCAGCACTTCAGCAAAGTATTCAAAATCTGCAACGATGCAAAATAGCAGAGGCTCCTCCTTCTAAACCAGTCTTCACGACTGCATTCCCACGCATGCAATCTAAGGCGGGGTCGACCCTCATATTGGGAGAAGCAGTTCTCCCACATGCACAGTGGACCACAGGCCTGGTCACTTCCCTGCATCAATACAAGCAGTCTAGCGTTCATAAAACGGCAGTCTCTTAACAGGAGGATTTTCACAAGGAAAATTCACATAAGGGGGAGGGATGCAAGGCTCTGTCAATTGTTCAACCTCTTGTTTCCGCTACAGTCTGAAGAGGTTTCGCTTTCGGGACCCTCGGATGGATATTGACAGGCTGTGATGCAGACCTGCGTGCCTGGGAGAGCCGTAGGGGCTCGCTCGTTAACGCTCGCCCTTTCCCTGCAGGGACAGTCTTCCATCACAGCCCCTCCTCAGCCATCCCGATTGCTAAGATGCTCTTAGCATTGCTTTTGTCGAACTTTCGGGGCTTTAAGCGAGCCAAGTGCCGTCGAACCTTACCCAAGAGTCAAAGTCCAACACAAAAAATCACACGTTTGCTCGTGAACCAGGAGACCAAGGCTCCCAAGCATGCAACATGCCAAGTCATCATGACAGTCGGAGACAAACTTGCACCAACGTAGGTGTCACGGGGAAGTAGCCACCACAGCTGGAAAGAGACAGTCTACAGTGTCTTAATCACATCGTCAAGCTAAATCCACACCCTTCCGAGGTCAACAAACATCTGTTTCTGGAGACAGACTAGACACTCTTAGACAAATGAGCAATTCTCCAACAATTTACCGTTTGGGTTTTAATCAAAGGACCCCACCGGCACAAGTGAGGGGGCATGGCAGAGTGGTCGGTAGTAAGAACACTCTCAGCCATACCCTTCACCACCAGGAAGGAAGCTATGCATCGTATTCCCATGTCCTCACCTGAGTACGTTCAGTCCAACTACTACGACTAGGCATGTCATTGGTCGTGCTCAAATTCATCTTAAGAAAGAAGTGGTGAAAGCCGTGGAATCAAATGTGCTGATGTTGCAACTAACGGTGGATTGCACTCACACAGGGCAGGACATGGTCATAGGCTCAGGGGAAAGTAAAGTGCTGCTGTGTTGCTTTATTTTTAGGTACTGTAAAAATAATAAAAGTGACTGCTGAAATCAGGTGCCATTTTGAAGACAGCTGACACACCAAATATTGCATGAGGTTTGGTTTGTGACTTGCGGGGAGAGACTAGGTTTCAGTCAGGAAGATATAGGTCAGTGTAAGGGAAGGGGAAGATAATTGTGGGGAATTGAATGTATTGGCAGTTTGATAAGTTGTGTAACATGACTGGACAGGGACAATATTTAGTAAGTTATTTCAGCTGATAAGGAAGTCAAGAAATATCTCCAACTGCAATTTTGTAAACTTGGTTACCGACTCCCTCTTGCTCCCTAACATTTTATTAATTTCGTCATTCTAAATAAAGTTGCAGTAGCAATACTGTCTGCAACATCAAGGAGCACAGCCGGACAATTAGAATGCAGTGGATGGTTGAAGATATTTTGATCAAGGGGTGTAAGTGTTTCAATTGAATAAAACCCAAACGCAAAATAAATAATGCTATAAATTTCAGAGGTTAACAGCTCAGACGCCTTGTTGCATTGAGAGCTTCACCTGTCTTCTCTTTCAAGAGACCTTTATAGAAGAAAATGAGAGGAAAAGAGAGAGAGAGAAGAGGAGTGCAAGCAGAGGGAGAGGACAAAAACATCAACAGGAGAAAGAAAGAGTTGAGGTTCAGCATACAGAAAGGCATCAACTACAGTCCGACTCTCTTACTTGTCTTTCTGTATCACACCAGTACTGTTCTATATATATTAGTCAGAGGGAACCTCAGAGGCCCTAAGATAAAGCTGGTTATAGGTGTGTTCTTACTTTCTCAAAAGGTCTTAAAAAACATTACACCTCTGTTCATCCAGTTACAAACATCTCTGCATGCAGGTATAAGAGGCTGTGTCTGACCACCGAGCAACTGTGCCTGGTCAACCCAAACCCCTTCTTCACACATATGAAGAGAATTAGGGTAACTTCTGTGTTGAGTCCTGTGACAAGAGTGCTTGCCTTCATTCAAGGGTGCCAAACTGTGTCGACTTTAGGCTAACTCTGCCAATTACCATAGCGCATAATCACGTTAGCAGTTGTAAAAGTACAACTCAAACAAGGGCAAAACAAAGGGGAAAACACTAGCTTATAAAGTACTACGAAGCAAGCAGGTTGGTCTCATATTCCCTCTCACTGTATTTCTTTTACTGCTCTTATCTCAAGAGCTCTGGAAGGGTAACTATAACTGCACCTCTTTGGTCTCCATTTGTAAACTGCTCGGCACACAAAGATTAGGCATATTAAGCGCAAGGACTGGGTAGCAGTCAAATTGGACTTGTGTTTGACACCCCTGAATAACACGTGAACTGACAGCATACAGAGCATGTGCTCCTGTTCCATCCTGTCAAAATGTTAGCCAATGACATGCTTCAACTCAGAAGGGGATGCCGTGCTCAAACCAAGTACCTGTTCTCGTTTCTTTACCAAACCGGATGCCATTTTCAGTGAGGAGGTGAATGGAACAGAGAGAGAGAGAGGGAGAGAGAAAGAGAGAGATATAGAGGGAGAGAGGGAGAAAGGAATGTTGTGTAGGGTGAGGAGGGGAGAAAGACACACATTGGAGCTGGTTTGTTAGCATGAGGTCCTGCTATTACGAAGAGTTAACTTAGGTAGAAGTGTACCAAATTTCATTAGTGATCATCAATCTGGTTTAACAAACTGGTAAGACAATGTTATCTGTACTTAGCATCGCTAACAGGACACCTTTACATGGCTACTCTTGGGTAGTAAATGTTCTCCACTCAAATCCAAAACTTGATGATTATGCGTATATAGTTGGAGGGGAACATCACATGCTGTAAGTAAATTATGGAAAAGGTTTACCGAATGGAAAAACACAAAATGTTATGTCCCAGGCACAGGGTTTAGTTGCCTTATGGGGTACCTATACAAATCTGGAAAGAGGAGATAGCACTAAACTGGGTAGAGAGAACCGAGCATAACAAGGTGGCCATGAGCCAACCAAGGGCTTTCCTATGTTCCTGAGGGAAAGCTGACATAACAGGAACCGTTCGAGATGAGAGGCTGCAAAACTGGGACAGCTGATAGGCTGAAATGGCAGAGAGGAGAATCCCTCTCTAAGTACCACACGTGGAATGGTCTAAATGTCACAGTGATGGCAACACTTGAATAAGGAGTTGAAAGGCGTAAGGATTTCTCAGTAATTCTGTCACAGACAGCTCTGACCTTGCCATAAAGAAAAGCTAAGGATGCTAGAGGTTTTGGATCTGGCTCCATTTAGAGGAAATGGCTTGTTGTTACACAAGATGAGAACTTATTTTGCTATGTAATGTGGGCCATCTATCACAACCTTCCATCTACTATCTATCTAAACCTGACTGAGGCCATATAAAAAATAATGTAATATATATTTTCAGATACATCATACATGTTATGTTGTAAGTGATGGGCAGCTTTTATTCTTTTGGTTTAAAAGGATTAAGGTTAGTGAGCTGTGACACAAAGACAGACAGTCGTGAGCCCAGGGCTCTGTAGAACCTGCAACGAGCAGAAGAACATGACTAAACAATAGGAATCACACCTCACATCATCTTATTGAGCTGACATTAGTCCAGTCTAATCTAATCAGCAGTCAGGGACATTACGTTTGTTTTATGTCAACACATGCACATTTGGTAAGACCAAATTGAAGGAACTTACTGGTAGTCAAAGGATCCGTCCTGGTCCTTATGATCGACGGCATCTAGAGGGAGGTCTTTTTTATCCCTCACTAGACAAAAAAGTACATAGACGTTTAATACAAGGAACACATTTTCTTCATTTGAATCCTTCCTCTTTGCAAGGCACTGTGAGATGATTATATCAACTTTAAATAAAGACGTATGAACCAGGAGAGCTGCTCTACTGGCTCTGCAGAAGCACTGTGTGATTGCTGGATCTCAACACTCCCTTGTATGGGAGTCAAGAGTGCATGGGGACAGGTTCGAGAACGGTTTTACCTTTTGACAGTTTTGCGACACTGTCAAAAAGTCACAGGCTCCAGTTATCAAAGTAGAGATTCAGCAAAAACATAGTAAGTGTGGACTTCCAACCTGGATACTTTCCTCCTCGACTCCTCTTGATGAAGCAAACGATGAGAAGGATGAGGATGATGAGGGCGATGGCACACATCAGGCCAATAAACCAGCCCTGCGTGGCGATGTCCACGCTGTCCGTTGTGATCGCTGGAGTCACACACACACACACACACACACACACACACACACACACAGAGGAAAACAGCAGAGGGAAGAAAGTCAGACTTTGCCAGATAATTTGTTTTGATCCAGATTGTTCTCTGACCAATTAACACAACAACGAATCTATGCGCCTGTATGTGTTATATCAGTACTACAACTCCCTAAGTGCACCAAGGCACACAAAGAGCACCAACAAGAGGAGTGATTACCATAAGAAACATGTTAAGACAGTGTGGTCAGAGATACGTTCATAAAACATTTCACATATTAAGGCCAACCTGTCTGAGTTTTCCTCCTTCTCTGATGAAGGCTATTGACCAAAGGTTGGTCAAAGGTTGGTCAAAGATTGACCAAAGGTTGGTCAATAAATAAATAGTGCATAGATGTGAAGAGAAAGGTATGCACAGCTACACCTCATTAGGTTGCAGACTCCTTTTAATCAAACATCTTCCCAAAACACTTAAGGAGAAAATAAACATAAGCCTTGTGCCAATCACCACTGATTTCACCAGTAAGGAAATAAGAAAATGGCTTCTCATCTGCATCAAGAAATAATTACTTTCCCCCAAATATGTACTCTACCCACAATTCAAATAACAAGAAATGAAAGGAATCTATTTTGTCATGTACTGATGAGGAGAACATACTTCACTTTAACTGTAAAAACCTCGGCACTATAACAACTGGCACAGTTGGAGCCACACAAACGGTTGTTTAAGAATTACTGGAGTGTTCACTATGCCAACACTGCCATGGAGTTATTAGCATAACTTTTTTGTTTTCGACAATCTGAGTAAATATTTGCTCCGTTTTTGATCTGATAAACACTTGATTATAACCAACAAATGACTTTGTGGAGAGTTTCAAAGGCAAAACAAAAGTTTGTTTAAAAATATTACATACAAGAACATTTCTCAAGCCGTTTGAAAAGAAAAAAAATGAAAAGAAAAAAGAAGAAGACATGCCATGTGAAGTGTTTGAGATGTTGAAGTAAACAACAAAAAAATCCACCAAGCAGTTCAAGCTTGAATTACTGCATCATTATCCCCTCATGACGATGTCAGCTTTGTGTCTTGTCAAGTGAAATCCGTTCGGTGGAAACTATGATGAATTCAGGATTACATGCTGTAGTCCACACACAACCCTGGTAGATATATCTCCGTTAGTGGCCTCCATACATGGCTCACCTCGACTGGTCTCGAAGGTGACGTACGGGCTGCTGATGTGGTTTTGCACGAGTGAGAACACCCTTAGCTGATATTTGGCCCCCTCCACCAGACCCGCCAACCTAATGTGGGACTTGTGCTTAACGGCCACTGTCTTCACTGTCTTGTTACCTTCAGGGAGGGGAGAAGACAAGAGCACAGACGCCCATCAAACGTAGACGTGGGTGGGTGGGAGGGAGGGACACAGGTCTCACCCAAAATCCACAGGTCTCAACAACTCCAAAGCGCAATGCACAGATCGCCGGGTGACAGATGCCTGCTTCCACGAGATGTACGGGTCATTCTGAAATCGACTGAGACAGAAAAGCAAACCTCCTGTCTCTCTGAGTCTACAGAAGATGCTCAGCAGTTAATATTCAGCATTTTAAAGCCTAATTTCCTTGCTCCTAGGTCTTCTCATATTAGTAGAGAGAGAGAGAGAGAAAGAGAGAGAGAGAGAAATGGGGAGAGAGTGAGAGATGTTTTTTTCCTCTTTGGTATAATTCTCCAGAGAACAGCAATGGGAGAAAATCATTTTTTCATGATGAAGAGAGAAATGGTGCCAAAAGCCACAAACTGCAGTAGACATCAAAGTAGAACTACAATAAGTAGAACATTTCCCTTGGGTCGGATCCAGACCTATGCACTATATAGCCAGAAACTGGTAAAAAGAAGACAACTGAGAGGCCGCTGAACAATATTGGATACAACAGGAGGAATGCTCAAGTCTCATGTCTCAATTACTCATGAACCCCTGCTCCATCTCATTGGAAGATAACGGCATACGGCATCCAATCAACAAAACTGATCGCCTTTCCACACAGAGAGACGCCATGCAATGTGGACTGACTGGCATGACTTTGGCAATGCCCCAACTTGAGCTGGCATTGGCATGATCATGCAGTGGACTTGCCATCAATCACGAGAGAAATAAGGTAAGCAGCCAAAAGCAAAAAACAAGTCAATGATAAATAAAGGACCTTATGCACTGACAAGGAAAACAACAATACATTAGTGTGGCCCAGCAGATTTCCCAAAGGGTCATAAAGGTGAATGTGGCTTGACGGCATTGAACAGAGGGTGCAGCCACAAGTGTTAAGTTACAAGCTGCCAAGTGGGAGGGTGAGGTAAACAATGTAGATGTGTATGGCATTCTTCAGACATTAAAGCACTGCAAGACTCAACTTTTCATATTTGCATGCAATACCATGGGTCACTTGGCTTTGAGATTAACTCAGTTTTAGAGGTGCACTGGATTAGACTGCCATACCACCATCCGCTAGTGCAGTGGTTCTTAACCGGTGTGCCGTGAGGCAAGGTGAAGTGTGCCGTGGAATTTTAAACAGGCTCGTGAAATTCACTATTTTTTAAAGGCCTACATTAATTACATTAACTGATTCTAATGCCAGACTAATAATTAAATTATTATTTATCTATGGCTATCTCCTTAGTCCATTAAGGTTTGTGAAGCTGATCTCCATCGTGCGACTTCACTTCAGGCAGCGCATACTGTAGCTACGAAAACTGTCAACAGGTACCTCGGTTTTAGGTAATAGCACTTGCCCACAACCCGAGTGCGTCATCTGCCGGGAGAAATTGGCTAATGCTAATGTGAGTATCTGCTACTCACTGTGAGTATATCTGCTATTGTTATCACCCCTGCTAGGTACATCATTAGTCTATTAGGTGTCGCCACCAACATCAGAAATTTGACGTCATAAACATATTTCTTAGCAGAATCATGATTATCTATGAATAAATTGTTACATTTCTCATTGCTGTGCCTTTATTTTATGAAATCTTGCCAGATATATGTAGTAACCGTTTTAGAAAAGCAATAAGCCACTCGAGTCCGTAGGTTACACTAATTTTATAACAGCTGGGGGTTTTAGGCCTCTCGGGGCTTACTTAAGTTGGTGTGCCTTGGTGTTCTGTTTGAACTTTTGGTGTGCCTTAACCATAAAAAGGTTGAGAACCTCTGAGCTAGTGTCTTTAACTGCTTTTTTTGTCAACAAGTAATCATGATCTCAGTATTAACTATTAACATAACTAACATGATCATAATTATGATTGTTTACAATAATTGACCAGCCCTACCATAGAGCCTTGTGACTTCATCCGAGCGAAAATAAATAAATAAATATATAAATAAGTGCATGAAATGCAGCCCACATCCACATCTTAATGGGAAGGTGTAATTTGTTTGCCTTAGTCCATTGAGAGTGCCAGCCAAAAGGTACATTTCCTTTAGCAGTGTCCACCTCACACAGGCTAAAATGCCATGCTAACCGCAGCTATGAATATATCTCATCCACTCTCTCTCTCCTAAGTGAGAGCAGGAAAAGCGCTGTTGCCATGAGCAGCGTAGCAAGCAGTGTGACACACACACACACACACACACACACACAAAGCATATGAGGCAACTGGCAGTCAGGCATCTGACGACCGATATGAAATGGTGGAGAGGCGCAGAGAGACAAGAGCTATAGAGTAAAGAGAGGCGCAGAGAAATAGAGAAAGAGAGAGAGAGAGGCAGAGGGAGTGGCAGGAAGACTGAGAGATGAGATGAGAGTGTGAGATTGAGAGGCCACATGAGGAGTGATCTGAAAAATTTACAAGATGATATAGTGATACATTAAATTACATTAGAACTCCTTAAAACCTCAAACGTCTCTATTCAGCTACAAACAGTATTCTCTTCATACTGCTTGTATGATCAATTTCAATTATGGTACAGTATACTGTTAAATGATTGTGGAATTATTTAAACCACTCTAGCTATGATGCAGCACATACAGTATGGACACATGAAAGCAATGTGAACCATTTGGTTAAGTTATTTCAAACTGTCTGAGAGTCTGAATCATTATTTTGTACCCTCTGCCCCTCTCTCTCTCTCACTCTTTTCTCTCACTCATTCTTTGCCTCACACACTCTCTGTAGGATCAATTACTCAAATCTCTCTCCCCATTCTTCTGAGCCACCAGATTGATGCTGGGCTTTCTAAAGGGAGCCACAGTCACAGCTGAAGACTCAAGACACCCCCTTGCCTTGCTCGCCCATCTCTCTTCCTGTCATCCCAGGTGTCTAAGATACACGTGACCACTGCATGAACATTAGCATGATGACACAGTGCTGAATAATTTTTAAGGAGATTCAAATAAGACATGCAATAATCCAGCCTACAGTGACAAATCTGTAGCATGAGGCTAATAACATGCTACAGATCAATGAGCTGGTTGCACTGAAGGACTTTGCACTTTAAGCCTTTTGCTCTCAGCGAGGTGATTTGGGTCTCCAACAGACTGCCTCAAACTCCAATGGCTCCCAATGGAAGGTCCAAGCCATTGGGGTCTGGTTCTTACTTTGCAGGGTGTACTCTAGCACAAACTCGCTGTTGTCGGCATGGAAGTTGTGATCCCAGCTGACGTTAGCATAGTTACTGTTAGGCTCCACCGTCAGATTCCAGATCTCCCGAGGGGTGGCTACACAGAACAGGCCAGAGAGGAGTCCAGTGTTCAAACATGCCTCACAGATTAGATAAATTATAGGTACGACTATATGTTTTTTTTAAAAGTAATAGTAAAAGTGCTAATTTATTTGGATAGTAGGTTACTAGTAATGAATGAAAAACTTTTAGGCCTGACATGACTGCCAGATATGTCTGTTATAGTCCTTAATATCTTATATAAAAACAAATGTCAAAAGAGAATTAGATTAAAACTAGTGCTAACCACAGTAGCTATAGTGCTAACGGACTAACTGATATAACATAAAAGCACTGTATAGATCATGCACTTTGTTCAGACTTCTGACTCCAGAGCAGCCTATACTCAGCCGCCTCTGGCATCGTCTGAACATCAACCAAACTGATTCCCTGAAAGGTGAAGAATTCCATTTAAAATGCTGTCTGATGATTAAACAAACACTACCTTTAAAATATGCACCGGCTGACATTGATGCTAATATAAATAAACACACAAAATGCCAAAGGAGCTAGTGGAAGGAAACTCGCCCTTGGAGTCCAAATGGAAGGTGTTTCTTAAATGAACAGACTTTCATCAGGCTGTTTGGCTGAACTTTGTACTACTAAGAGATTAAATTGAGGGAAATTAAATTTTCCAGGATCTACAACTACTCATCTCCTTAATGCACCGGTACTAGGCCTATGCTACTTCCATATTTCTCAAACTTGAAGTGATGGGCAGAGTTTGTACCCAGTACTTTTGGGACCATGCGGGCGTGGGGTGTTGTTGAGGTGCTAACGGTTGTAGTTGTTGAGGTACTAATTGTTGTAGTTGTTGAGGTACTAATGGTTGTAGTTGTTGTTGGGATGGTAGTGGGAACTGGTACGGGAACAGTTGTAGCCACCACGTCATCTGTGAGCTCAACTACAGATGGGAGGGAAGAACAGGGCAGTTAGAAGAGAAGGAAAAATGAGAAACACAGTTCACAATCACAGACAGAGGATAGAAGAATAGGAATATCAAAACCATATGGGATTCCCAAAACCAGGCCTGGGATAAACTGTCACAGCACCCTATTACATATTTGAATTGATGAGTTTAAAATTCAATCATTTATTTTAAAATATGGAAAGTATGTCAGGCAGACATTATTTTGTACCATAACAGGAATAAAAATCACAAAAGGTTACTATTATTAGCCAAGCATTTTCTAGGAAACCTCTCTTTCTTCTAAATCCTCATCATCGGAGCATCGTAAATGGATCAACGTGACGGGTGTTTTGGGAAGGCCATCCATATGTGCACAGGGCTGCCAACTCATCAGACACAATCAAACTATGTCTTGTTCATTCTCCTCTGTCCTGCTTCTGCCAGTATCAACCTAAAGGCATCTCCAGAGTGTAACATTGTGGCATGTAGCACACATCATCCATCTATCTCATCTGGCTCTTCTGTTAACCCTTGAAGACCCTTGATGAATTATATAACGCACATCAATCTTACCTACTTTGTCACAACACAGAACAGGTATGTTTCGTGTCCCTGTGGGTTTCTAAGAAGCACTCACTGCAGATAAATCCACTCAATTCAAACCAATAACTTTGGCTTGCAGCAATGAGACAGATTTTCTGCTTTCTCCAGAAGTTGGCAGCCCTGCTTACATGTGTTCACACAGCATCACTGTCATGCATACAACACATCAGCAATATCCTTCACTGTACCTTAAAGTTATCTTCACCTTGTCTACAGACTGTTCCAGTTTACAATACAACAATTTACCTTGAAACCGTTGGACAGACAGGATTTCCGCTACTTCCTAGAAATCCCTGAATCCATATGCGAGTGTATAGCCAGTCCTCTATGTGGCATTTATCATTACAAAAGACCAAGCAAGCCAGTACTTTGTCTCCCCCTCATGCCCAGGGATGCGTTTCCCAAAAGCATAGTTGCTAACCTGTTAGCAACTTAGTTGATTGGCAATGGGAAATTGCATTGCGACCAACAAAGTACTATGGTTTTGGGAAACGCACAAGATGTGAACGATGGTAGTGTAAAGGTGTCACAATACAGATGAGCTGACAGACAGACAGACAGATGGGTGGGCACAGATAAAGCAGAGCGTGGGAATGTCTCGGTAGCGGTCATGCCTATGTGACATGAGAAATCCTGTCTCAAGCAAAGCCAACAGCTGGGAGCTCCACACATCACGCTTACCTGTGTATTAGTGCAACAGGGCATGTGTCTGGACTCACATAAAACAAAGCTACCCCCTGTGCCCTCCATACACATGCACACACACACACACACACACACACACACACACACACACACACACACACACACACACACACACACACACACACACACACACACACACACACACACACACACACACACACACACACACACAACTCAGGTGAGACTCAACAGTGCAAGCTTCGGCCGTGAGCAAGCAAAACCGACTGGAGGTGAAATGTAACCAGCGGTGTATGGCAGCACTGTGGACACCCGAACCCCCCCAAAAAAGATGAAGTGCAGAACTCCCCATCCCAACTGCTGTGGCAAAAGCCAGAGTGGGCATGCTTGCCATTCCTCCATGAAGCCACTATGGTGACTCTCCACTGCCCTCTAGTGGGCATTTGCAGCAAATTATTTATCACTGCACAGACAGTTTGCAAGCTTACCGCACCATGGCAGCCATGGGTTACCAATGTGACCTTAAAATGCATCCAACACATGCTGTCACAGTATTTCCGGCACTTTCTACCATCGCACACAAGCTTCTCATACACTTGTTACTTGTAACAAGGCGATGAACATCTGAGGTGGTCCCTTAGAATGTTTTTGAAAGCAAGTGGAGTGAACTGAATTGCACCTCATGTTATAATTCACCATGTCGCTTTTCTGAATGCTGAATGAACAGAGCATGCTGGGAAATAGGTGAGGGTTGATGACATGGTAACAGTCGACAGGCACCATCAGGGATCAAAGATTTATGGAGCAATATTAGAACTACTCGGAAAACAGTGGCATCAGAACATGTTGACAGAAATTCTCACTATGCTTCCCATAGCTAGAGAGGGAATCAAGCACATGTATTCTATAGTCAGACACATGTAGGCCATCAAGCCTTGTCCCTGAAAGCGTTACATGGAAGACAAAGAGGAACATGGACACTGACAGAAAATTGATGAACACAGATGACTATTGACAGTGCATTTATGCACTGAATTATCTTCTGATAGTTGAAATAATTTACCATAGTTGAAATGTTCATATATTTTCCCCACCCAGCTACTTAACCAATCAGTTATATTGAAACTGCAGGCTGAAATTTAAAATGTACCATACTTTGACAACTTTTTTTTATTATTATTAAACATTCAGTGTGGATGTGACTGAAGTTGTAAAATTAAATTCCACAAGGATATAACATCCCATTTTAATGCCCAGCATTTTATATCATGTCTACAAGGTGCTCAGAAGTCCTCCTCAGGAACATGTTTTCATATTTCATGAATTATGAAAATGACCAAGCTATATGGCATGGGTCGGCAACAGGCAGCCCGCGGGCAAAGGTGGCTTAATTATTCTTGTAGTCCGATTTTTTCAAAATCCTTTACAAATAGCCTATTTACCAATCAGACCATGGGTGCTTAAACAAATATGAGACACACACTATGATCCGGTCATTTGATCCCTGGTCCTCTGGCAGCGCATGTTGCACTTTCGTGCTTCTGTCTGGAGCGGATAGGCTATCTTGAAGGTGCCACTCCGTGTAGTTCCTTTCAAACAGTTACAGCGCCATTGCAGATCAGACACACGGGCTTTGCATCTGTGAAACCGGGTAAGATGAATGCAAACTTGTCTTCCTATTCCTTTTCATAGGCTCTATTTTCACGGTAAAACTTCCTTCTTTAGATTTTTTGACCAAGACATTTTCTCCCAGCTAATTTATACCTATACCTGCACGCTAATATTTATTGTAGGCAAACAATAAACATTGTAACATTGTCGTGTCAGGAGGTGGGTCAACCAAGTAAGAATAAAATTAAGATAGACTATCCAAAGTAGTAGCCTAATAACCCAGGCTCCGTGTTAAAAGTCTATCATTGCCAAAATTATTGTAGCCTAGGCTACACATTTACTATTCACAATACTGAAAGGGGAGATAAAAGAGTTAATCAAGAGCATTTAATTACTCAAGTAGACCATCAATCGGCCCATGAGTTATTTTTCATGAGTTATTTTTATCCATTCCAGATGTGTGTTGACTAACAGGTCATCCACCGGAGGGGCGTTTAAATATTAGCCTATCCTCTGGCCTGCCATCTATTGGCTAAGAAAAAAACTGGCCGAAAGTTACTTGCCGACCCCTGCTATATGGCATCCGCTTCTCATTCATATGCAGTGCAAATGAGTTTTGAGGATGGAGATTTTGTAAACAGGATATGACATCACAGACAGATTATCAGACAAACCGACAGACAGACAGACAGACAGACAGAAGCAAGCAGGCAGTCTAACCCCCTTTACCTACACCTGAGAGGTCAATACCTGAGCTGGTATATAGTTCTGTCAGGGAGAGACAGAGAGGAAGAGGGGAGACGTCTAAGAAAGAGCAAACACAGAAAGAAACACAACAACAACACCAGGAACCGACAGTGGTGGTGTTATACGGTATCATGTTAACTGGCTGGACTGTTGACTTTGCCTCTGGAGTTAACGTAACTGTCCCCTTCTTTTGCAGATGTGTTCAGCTGATGGTTCAGCCTCTGATACCTGGTCGCAGTTTCGTCTGTTTAACTCCAGCTCAAATTGAAATGTTTGTGATGATCCACTTTGTTGTTTAATAAAGGCTTACAACACAATGTGTCAGAGTCAAAATTCAGAATTCAAATTGAAATGTTTGTGATGATCCACTTTGTTGTTTAATAAAGGCTTACAACACAAGGTGTCAGAGTCAAAATTCAGAATTGAATTGAGAATGAGAAGGGTAGTGTTTAACAATGAAGCTTCACAGTATACTGTATGTCAGATATGATTGCATCAAACACGCAACTTATAACTTAACCTTCCCAAAACTGAATGTACAGTCTGTGAGATTCAACACATTCTTTCTGTTGTGTGACTGTGGAATTGCTTTGAATGGCAATGAATTTAATTTCACTTCCTGTCATTTCAATTCAAATTCAAATTCAAATTCAACTTCCTGTGGGGCAGAGCCAGTTCAATTCAAATTCCATTCATGTAGTAGGCTACATGCACTGGACCATGAATATGCCACCAAATAAATAAATACCGGTAACCTTATACTATTAAATCGTTCTCAATACCAATTTCAAGTTTTATTCTGAAATTGCACAGCGCCTGCTTCAGAGGATACTGTTCCCACCTAGTCTGGCCTATAATCAAATGCTTGACCTCTTTGGACAGCAAAGACACTGTAGTTTCTTTGGAAACAATTACAATAATTGTGTGGACTGGACTAGAGGATACACAATTATTAGGCAACACTGAATGCCAACCAGAGTAATGGTCAGTTGTGATATGCATCAGGTTAACATGCAGATTTTAGTTTTGTCATCAAGAGTTCAAATCTCATGCCTAGTTGAACTTTTTTATTTTATTTATTTGCTGACATTCATAATCCTGTGCTATAGACACTTCAGGTAGAGGCGGCCAGAGCCTGACCACAGCAGTCAGTGAAACGTTTGTAAAACTTTACCATGATAGGCTACTTTGAAGGCCTACTAAGTAAATGGCTTGGGCAAAGCAGCAAGATAACATGGTAGCCAGATACTATGATCAGCCGTGTTAACTTGCTACAATCATAATAACATACAGTATACTGTACTAGCTGACCTCTTACAACCACCTCGTCTGCAGTGTCCCGCTGGCTTTGTGAGCAAAGCAGTTGGTCGGACCATTGTCCACAGGTTTTTTTTTTATCAGATATTGGTGGCAACCCTACTGGGTGATAGCTTTTGTGTAGCTAAGCTTAATTTATGGCAGAGTATACCAAATAGCTTTGCTCATTACAATTTCCAAGTAGCTTTCCCAACACTGATGTTATGATATCAATCTGAAAGGTAAAACCATCGAATTTCACTCAATGGCCTTTGTGCCCTGTCATGTGGCCTTGGTGCCCCTAAAAAAAAGGTGAAGGCCAAATGGCCTTGCCCCTAAAATGACGAAATTCCAACCCTGGTTGTAAGCCTTTATTAAACAACAAAGTATAGCATCACAAACATTTCAATTTGAACTTGAGTTAAACAGACGAATCTGCAACCAGGTATCAGAGGCTAATCCATCAGCTGAACATATCTGCAAAAGAAGGGGGCAGTTATGTTACCTCTAGAGGTAAAGTCAACAGTCCAGCCAGTTAACATGATAGCCAGATACCGTATAACACCGGAAACA